>NW_020524176.1:55000-121818 GCF_003368295.1 Carassius auratus
GCCCCCTCCCGGAATGGTGCGTCCTCGCACCGCAAAAGGAATGCCAGCGGAGGGAGGGTGGGGGTTCTGGAGGCGGGCGTAGGGCAGGCAAGGGGCAGGCAAAGGAGAGGACCCAGGATGGAGTAAGAGGGAGGAGCCCGGAGCAGGAAGAGCCAGATGGTGCTCCAGGGACCAGCCAGGGGGCCGACAGACGGAGACTGCACCGGTGGGTGAGGAGCCCAAGATGGAGCAGAGCAGCCGAAGAGCAAGGGTGACGCCGAGGGCCCGGATGTCCAAGGCAGCGCTGAAGGCAACGGCGACCGAGGTGGAGGCGGGGCTCCGGAAGCCTGCTTCAGAGTAAGAGGGACGAAGGACGTAGGTGGAGCCGGAGGGAAGGAGGAGCCTGATAGAGCCGGAGGGATGGAGTGACGAGGCAAAGCCAGAGGAATGGAGTCCTGAGGCGGCGGATGGTCGACAACTGACCAAGGTGGAGCCGGAGGGATGAGGGAGCCCGGAGGAGCAGGTGGGATGACGGACCACGGTGAAGATGAGGGAGCAGGGTGCCAGGGCAGAGCTGCGGGGTGGCAGGACTGAGGTGGAGTCCAGGACTTGGAGGCTGGAGGCGGAGACAGGGAATCTACACGCCAAGGCGGAGCTGGATACTGGAAGTACCGCGGCAAACCATAGCACCCAGATTGCACTGACTGAGGGTGAGCTGTGGGACTGACTGGCACCAGCGGAGATGAGGTCGAGGAACTGGCTGGTCTAGGAGGAGATGAGAGCGGGAGGATGGGAGGAAACACAGGAGGATCAGGGCTGGTCGGAACCAGGGGAGAAAGAGGAGATTCAGGGCTGGATGGAACCAGTGTAAAAAACTGAAAATTCAGGGCTGGATGGAACCAGCGGAAAAAATCGGGCTCTGTGGCGGGCTCTAGCTCCGTGCGGTGGGATGGCGGCTGGCTGGTCTCTGGTCGGGAGTGGGGCTGGAGATATCCTCTTCATGCAGTGCAGATGGTAAATGAAGATCCATTTTTCTCCAGCACCCACTCCACGAAGGCGGCGAAATCCTCTCTGGGACTGTTCGCTGGCAGGCTCGCTCAGGCCGGTGTAATAGATGTAAGAGAGCGAGCGGTCGGGGAAGTGGGTAAGGCACGCCAGATCTACAAAGTCCCTGGTATGGTCCTCCAGCGAACATTCCAGTTGCTCCAGGCACAGGAGTTGGACTGCTGGTAATGCCATTCCGGGAGAGGGAGGAAAACAAAACAAAATGAAAGAAACGCCGCTAAATAAACTGTTAGGTCCGTGATTCTGTTATGGGTTGTTGGTGTGTGAATGAAGGCGCTCGAGGAACAAGATATATAAATAGGTACTTTTAATAGTCGAAAGGAGAATAAGGGCACATCCAACTGAAGGAGTGGATGCCGAGTTGCCATATCCTTCATACTGATATTAATTATATTATTACATGATTTCTTGTTTGGCTATTAATCAAGTTATGGCAAGAGTTAAATGTGTAACCTTATGTGTGCTTATGCGATATTAAAGAATCCTGTTCTACCCTGTATTTATTTACCTCAAGATCAATGTCCACATATTATGTGTGTGTATCCAACCGTAATGATACGACACTCGCCAGTGCTAGAAAGCCTTGAATTTTAGATAAGTTCTCTGTGTATGTGTGTTAGTATCTGTCTGTACATGGAGAAGCTCAGACAGTCCCAGGACAAACAATCAACTGCCAGCGTATCAGATGTACGTCTTTGGAGAGTTTATCTAGGTTTTGGAACCAATCAGAATTTTGTTGACTTATGTATTGACGCAATTAGTATCCTCTGTCAGGGTATAACTGTGGTTGATTTTGAGTTGTACGGGGGGGGGGCAGCCTATGAACTCCATCTAGAGTATTGAAGCTGACTTCTGCTGATGAAATTGAAAACTATTTTCTTCAAGTAAAATTATTAATTGATCTAATCTCTGACTCCTGGTCTTCATTGCCAAATATCTGGTCCTTGGGTTTTTTAACTGTAAATTCCCCTACAGTTAATGGTTTAATACCCCACACAACATAATACAATATACAAACGTACAATAATCACAGACCCGGAGGAACTCAAAAGACAGGGTATTTAAGAACACTGGAGGTAATCAGGGAAATGGAGACAGGTGGGGATTAATCAAATCAACCAAAGAAGAACAGGAAAAAGACAAAATAAGGAAACTAAAAGTCAATGTACATAACAGTATGTTTCTACAATATAATTGTGATGAGGTTCAACTCAGTTATAATCAGGAAGGAAGAAGACAGGGGTCGGCTTGAGGCTGGGACTCTCATTTTATTATTAAAAAACATAAACAATAGTGCGCTTCAAGCGCGATCAGCATGCCCTTGCACAATACTACTTAAATAACTCAGACTTCTGGTCGTTGTCACTCCCAGCATCGCCCATGAGGTCCCAGCCTGTCTCTCTCTCCCTCTGAGGTGCTCCGGCTTATATCCGGTCTCTTTCATGCCAATTACTGAAATCAAACACAAGTGTTCATTATTTGCACTTGACCCACTTACGCCTCGCTCTGCTCCGTCGTCTGTCTCCCGTTACAGGCTCTGCCAAACCACGCCCCCCTCACCACAATAATATACTATATGTCATGTCAAGTCAAGTCATCTTTATTTATATAGCGCTTTAAACAAAATACATTGCATCAAAGCAACTGAACAACATTCATTAGGAAAACAGTGTGTCAATAATGCTAAATTATAGTTAAAGGGGGGGTGAAATGCTCGTTTTCACTCAATATCCTGTTAATCTTGAGTACATATAGAGTAGTACTGCATCCTTCATAAATCCAAAAAGTCTTTAGTTTTATTATATTCATAAGAGAAAGATAGTCTGTACCAATTTTTCCCGGAAAAACACTAGCGCCTGGAGGCGTGACGTGTGGGCGGAGCTAAAGAATCACGAGCGCCAGTAGGCTTTTGAGTTGAGAGCATGTGGAAGCTGTGACATTACCGTGAGGAAAAAACATCATCCAGAACAAACCATGGCTAACAGTCAGATTCAGCCGTTTATTTATGATCCAGAATCAGATCCCGAGGCTGAAACTGAACGAGAGCAGCAGCAGCAAGGACTCGCTCGGAGCGGGGCTCGAACCCGGGTCTCCGATGGGAGGGGACGCACTAACAAGGAGGCAGAGATATTTGAAGCAGTTTTACTCACCGCCTGCGGTTCCAACACACGATCGTGACCCTTTTTCCTTGGGATTGCATCATCCTTAAGAAATAAACGAAACGCAAATCCGTCGTCAAACTGGGCCTTGTTTGTAAAACAAGCATCTTCGAAATGCAGGGAACAAACACAAACACTTGCACAACTCCGTTGATGCTCTGTAAAAATAAACTCCATCCACTGGTCCCTTAATGCTGTTCTCTTTTGGTAATCTGTGCAGGGTTGTCTTGCCCTGGCAACCAAAAACACACTTCTTTTGTGACATTTAGCGCCACTCTCGCTCTGATCAGTGAAGTCTGTTGTGCTCTCAGTGCTCTGCTATACGGGAGCGCGCTCTTCCTGCAGAAGTGCCTCAGGACACATATAAGGAAATTCCACTCCATCTAACGTCACACAGAGCCATACTCGAAAAAAACTTTCCGAAACTTGTGACAAACCGAAGAGGAAGAGGTATTTTAGGAACAGAAATACTCCTTCAAACGTACAACTTAATTTTTGAAACTTTGTCCATGTTTAGCATGGGAATCCAACTCTTTAACAGTGTAAAAAACTCAGTATGCATGAAATAGCATTTCACCCCCCCTTTAAAGGCAGTTCATCATTGAATTAAGTGATGTCATCTCTGTTCAGTTTAAATAGTGTCTATGCATTTATTTGCAATCAAGTCAATGATATCACTGTAGATGAAGTGACCCCAACTAAGCAAGCCAGAGGCGACAGCGGCAAGGAACCGAAACTCCATCGGTGACAGAATGGAGAAAAAAACCTTGGGAGAAACCAGGCTCAGTTGGGGTCAGTTCTCCTCTGACCAGACGAAACCAGTAGTTCAATTCCAGACTGCAGCAAAGTCAGATTGTGCAGAAGAATCATCTGTTTCCTGTGGTCTTGTCCTGGTGCTCCTCTGAGACAAGGTCTTTACAGGGGATCTGTATCTGGGGCTCTAGTTGTCCTGGTCTCCGCTGTCTTTCAGGGATGTAGAGGTCCTTTCTAGGTGCTGATCCACCATCTGGTCTGGATACGTACTGGATCCGGGTGACTGCAGTGACCCTCTGATCTGGACACAGACTGGATCTGGTGGCTATGGTGACCTCGGAACAAGAGAGAAACAGACAAATATTAGCGTAGATGCCATTCTTCTAATGATGTAGAAAGTACAGTGTTATGTGAAGTGTTTACGGTTCCGGTTTACCTAATTAATGTAGCCTAAAAATCCTTTAACGGGTTTGGATATTAAAAGCATATTAGTATGTTATGTGTATGCCAGGTTAAAGAGATGGCTCTTTAATCTAGATTTAAACTGCAAGAGTGTGTCTGCCTCCCGAACAATGTTAGGTAGGTTATTCCAGAGTTTAGGCGCCAAATAGGAAAAGGATCTGCCGCCCGCAGTTGATTTTGATATTCTAGGTATTATCAAATTGCCTGAGTTTTGAGAACGTAGCGGACGTAGAGGAGTATAATGTAAAAGGAGCTCATTCAAATACTGAGGTGCTAAACCATTCAGGGCTTTATAAGTAATAAGCAATATTTTAAAATCTATAGGATGTTTGATAGGGAGCCAGTGCAGTGTGGACAGGACCGGGCTAATATGGTCATACTTCCTGGTTCTAGTAAGAACTCTTGCTGCTGCATTTTGGACTAGCTGTAGTTTGTTTACCAAGCGTGCAGAACAACCACCCAATAAAGCATTACAATAATCTAACCTTGAAGTCATAAATGCATGGATTAACATTTCTGCATTTGACATTGAGAGCATAGGCCGTAGTTTAGATATATTTTTGAGATGGAAAAATGCAGTTTTACGAATGCTAGAAACGTGGCTTTCTAAGGAAAGATTGCGATCAAGTAGCACACCTAGGTTCCTAACTGATGACGAAGAATTGACAGAGCAACCATCAAGTCTTAGACAGTGTTCTAGGTTATTACAAGCAGAGTTTTTAGGTCCTATGATTAACACCTCTGTTTCTTCAGAATTTAGCAGTAAGAAATTACCCATCATCCAATTTTTTATAATGACTATGCATTCAATTAGTTTTTCAAATTGGTGTGTTTCACCAGGCTGCGAGGAAATATAGAGCTGCGTATCATCAGCATAACAGTGAAAGCTAACACCATTTTTCCTGATGATATCTCCCAAGGGTAACATATAAAGCGTCACTTTCTTTGTCACTTTCACTTTAATATATTTATTGCATGACACCACACATAGTGATGTAGACATGTGGGGGCGTGTCTAAACGAGGTGTTTTAGGGGGCGTGGCAGAGTCTTAACTTTAAGATAAATAATATCTCTTTGGGTTTGAGACTTTAGTCTTTGCAACTTTAGGGATCAGATCTATTCACAAACAGCTTGTAACACTCCAAAGAGAAAGAAAACCTGAAATCCCATCATATGACCCCTTTAAAAGAACCCCTGTGAAGAACACTTTATAAAGAACATTTTGTGGAATGGATTTAAGAACCTTTATTTTCATAAAGAACACATCATATGTGTATGACCTTTCTATTTTACAGATGAAAATCACTACAATCTCTGTGATACAATCTCATAATATATATATATATATATATATATATATATATATATATACATATATAGTTATATTATATAAAATATTTATATTATCTAATTTAACACATGACACTGGGTAATTTATCTTATTTTCTGTTCATTTTGTGGCTTTTATACAAGTCTTCCGGTTTGCAATCAGGCCACTTTTTTTCACTCCGGCCTTTTTTGGACACATCTGTGATGCTGTTCTTTAACTGAAACGAGTTCGACTAGTCTTTTAATCTTAAGAAGATGAGAATTCTCTCAGAAACTGACCCAGTAAATCAAGCGGTCAACAGAGGATCTTTGCGCTGAAAGCCCAGTCCGTCTTATCTGAGAGTCAGCAGCAGTCTCTCCTGCAGCAGTGAAACACAGCTCACGTTCACAGCTAATCCCAGCAGATCCCATCATAACAGAGCAAGGGATCAACAACAGCCAAACGCCGGGCCGTTTCTTACGGGCGACCGATAAAGCCTGACAGCAGGCTCTGTCCTGGCTCTCGAAGGGCTTTCCACGGACTCTGACACCACGTGCATCCCAACGAGAAGCTAATATCACCTCTGATGCGAGAGAGACAGCTGCGGGTCACAGACGGCCACGGCATATTTGAATAGAGCTCATATCATTTATTGCCAGGTTTTAATATTTTTGGTCAGCTGAGAGAGAGAGAGAGAGAGAGACAGAGAGAGAGACTGCAATTCACAGCGTGACATGATGACAGAAAACCAGTCTACAGTAATAAACGATGAGCTGCCTCGCTCTCTCTGGGGTGAACACAGATTCATAAAGAATCTCAGTGATGTCGAATGGGGGAAGAACACATGGGCATTGCTTATATGGTGCTCCTTGTGGATTCAGATGTGTTTTGGATGGGTGATAGGCGGTGGCTATGTGGCTGAAAATGTTTCTATGTGGTTGCAAGGGTGTCTCGGCTGGTTGCATGCACTGAACTTTTAGAAGTTGGCTGTAAGTAAGTAAACTGTATTTATATAGCACCTATCACAGATAAAATCACAAAGTGCTTTACATTAATGACATTAATGTGACTTACACGTGCATTAGCAAACACCACCAACTAATTAACTTAAAGTACAACAGAAGATGCACAGAGTGAAATAAAATGTGTGTGTGTGTGGCTGTGTGTGCGTGAGTGTGGCTGTGTCTGTGTGTGTGTGTGAGTGTATGTGTGAGTGTGGCTTTGTGTGTGCATGTGTGCGTGTGTGTGTGTGAGGTCCATCAGTTATTGATGTTGTGGCTGATGGGACTAAAACACAATAATGCTGTCGTCCTTGCAGCATGTCATTTTCTAAAGTGCCACCAGGAAAATAAAATCATTCAAACACAAAATGAAGCGTTTTCCAGACAACAGCAACCACTTGAGACCCTGGAGATAACAACAGTGCCCCAGTTTTGGGTTATTTGTGGTATTGAAAGTGAAAAGCTTCAGTTAATGTTTGTTCAGACTGCGCTGGAGCGAGCGGCACCTGTGTGAGGATCTGTGCTGCGTCTGCAGAACTCAACTGTGGGAAGGACTTTCTCAAGAACACTGGACTGTTTCACACATTCTGAACTGCACAGATGCTCATCTCACTCTATCACACTTCTGAAATTTCACCATGCTATCCAGTTTACCACTGTATAATTGAAGCAATTAATATGGCTTTTCCTCAAAATCCAGCTGAAATCTACCACAAAATCTAATTTTAAAAATCATTTATTTTTATAATTAACAATTAATTGTAACTGTGGTACAATCACTGTGTTTTTACATGGATTTTACAATTGTTAAAATGACGTCATAGGTCCAAAATCGTGTTTAAATCATGGTGACTTGCTATTTCTATCATGATCAGCTGAGTTTGTGACATTTTGTCATTTATTGTAGAACACTGACCCCTAGTGACACAACACTGACCTCACACTTCCACACTGTGACCAGTCATTCATCTGAGGCTGAACTTCAGTTACACAATGACAGATATCTCAAACTATTACACTTTCAGGCAGACTCAAGAGGGTTATTGCTTCAGCTCAGCAGTTTAATAACTCATCTGTAACTGTTATGAATAAGATAACTTTCATATTAGGGTAATTTACTGCTACAGTAGCAACAATATGCCATTCTTCTGCAAGACATAATTATGACATAGAAGTATACAATTGTAACTTTTAAATTGTAAACTCTTAATTATGATATCTTGACTTACTGTCCTTATTATAACTTTTTATGTCAGAATTTCTACTTTTATCTCATAGAGTAGCTCATAATTTAGATTCATATTTCATAATTATTACTTGGTATCTTATATTCTTGATGTTTTATTGGATAATTATGACTAAGGGTTTCATAATTCAGACTATGTTTTACATTATTTTGACATAGTATCTCATCATTTTGACTTTTTCTAATTTTGCCTTAATATCTCATTTTTTTATTTTTACTTTTTAGTCATAATGATTACTTTTCATCTCATAGTTTTATAACTTTTTATGACTTAGTAATTCATATCTTTTGATGTTCGTCATAATTCTTATTTTCTTTTTATTTCGTGGTTATGATTTTTTATGTCATAATGATTATTAACCAAAGCCTCATCTGGTATCTGTTTATGTGTGTGAAATGAGATGTCAAGTGTTGCTCGGTGAAAGTGTGTTTAACTGTGATTGCAGTTAGAGATGAACGTCAAAAGAAATAAGTGTTCCATCTCATTTCAGTTAAAAAGTAATGTTTCTCATCTAAACGTAACTCAAAATTTACAATGTACACTTTATGCAAGATTAAAAGTAAAGTAAATGTAACTGAGCTTGTTATAGACATTAGTTGTGCATCCTATAAAGAGCTCAATGACGATAATAGCAGTGATAGTGAGAACTCGTATCATCTAATTACACATGCCTTAGCAGTGACAGAGCTGTTGCATTATTCACATTCAGCAGACTGAGGCATATTTACAGCACTTTAGCACCAAATGTCTTTTTTTTTTTAGTTTAGCATCAAGAGTGTGTTCTCTCCTCTGATGTGTCATCTGGTGTGTGTGTGTGTGTGCTGTGCACCGGTGTGTGTGTGTGTGTGGTTCAGATTGTCTCCAGAGCATCAGTCGCTCCACCGGCGGTGGTGTGTGTGTGCTCTCCTTCTCTCTGGAGTTCCTCCACTTCATCCTGCGGTTCTGGAACCAGATCTTCACCTGCGGGACACAGAAGCAGGTTCAGCGATCTGGATCCACTTACTGTGTGTGAAAACTGTGTGAATATAGAGGGGTCTGTTGAGCACCTTCAGCTTAAACTAAAGCATCAAAAAATGTTAATCAAACAGCTTTACGTTTTTTTACAATGTAAAGTAAAATATTTTGGGGTCAATATTTTTTTATGTTTTCAAAAGTTCAAAAGAATGATATTTATTTGAAATAGAAAACATTTGTAACATTACAAACATCTTAACTGTCACTTCTGATCAGTTGAATGTGTCTTTGCTGAATGAAAGTATAATGTGTGTGTGAAGCAGTCGTTCAGAAGGGTGTGTGTGTGTGTGTGTGACCTGCGTCTCCTTCAGACAGAGGTCAGTGGCCAGTCTGTTGCGGTCAGTCTTGCTGATGTATTTCTGCTTGCAGAAGGTTCTCTCCAG
The DNA here is from genome assembly GCF_003368295.1 of Carassius auratus. Lineage (NCBI taxonomy): Eukaryota > Metazoa > Chordata > Actinopteri > Cypriniformes > Cyprinidae > Carassius > Carassius auratus. The sequence goes on from NW_020524176.1 coordinate 64,374, forward strand.
CTCTCGTCTCTGTTCCTCAGAGAACACGGCCCTCCGCAGGACCCCCGGCCGGGCCCTGGAGACCACGCCCCCTGCAGGACACACACATCATGACATCACCATGCAGGACTTCATTATATACACTTTTATTTATAGAGAATCTACACAATATATATCATTTCTGAGAGTATGAAAGTATTTTATCATGTACAGTAATGTGTTATCATACAAGTCAAGGTACCTCGTCTAAGGGCATTTTTTGGTACTGAATACTACTAAGTAGTTTATAGACATTCATTTTCTGTAAAGTTGTTTTGCAATGATTTGTATCAAAAAAGCAATATACAAATAAAATTGAATTAAAAAGTTGTTTTATTATTGAATTGTTAATTATTATTATTATTATTTATTATTTTTACTACAAATATATACAGTTTATCCTAAGGGTGTAAATATATGTTAAATAAATAAATAAATAAATAAATAAAGGTGGGTGGGACATGACCTGTGTCATAATTTTTTTGTTGTTAGTTTGTTGGGGTGTATTTATTTATTTATTTATACAGAATATTTATAGAAAATGTATATTTAAACATGATCTCTGTTATATACAGTATATGATTGTATTTATTTATTAAATTTTTTATATATTGATTTTTATAGCGAATATGTAGGATTTAACCTTTCTAAAGGTATTTTAGGTTATTTTATTTATAGGAAATATACAGGGTTTATCCTAAGGGTATAAATATATGTTTATATGTATTTATTTAATTTTAAATAGAATATTTAGCCCTTGTAATGGTATTTTTATTTTATTTAATAGTTGTATTTTATTTATAGGAAACGTATAAGATTTATAGGAAATATAAAAAAAAATAGAAGAAAGAAAGAACAAGTATAGGGAATGTGATGTAGCACTTCTAAGGGTATTTTATTTAGAGTAACTGTATAAGACTCATCCTGAGGGTATAAATATAAATATATAATATATGTATATAAAATTTACATATATTATATTTTTCTGGCAAAATATCTGTAAGGTGATTATTTAAGCGTGTTACATTGTAAATTTTGTATTTAACTATACTTTTACATAAAACCAAAGAACAGTCTGACTTCCCATGATTCATCAGAGAGGATGTATGGATCAGAAAACTAAAAGATCTCTCTCTCTCTCTCTCTCTCTCTCTCTCTCTCTCTCCCCTTTTTAATGTGTTGGACAAATGGTCAGAGCGGCCACCGTCAGCGGTGTGAGTAAGCAGGTTAGTCATGCTCTCTGCTCACTATTGAGTCTAAATAGTTTCCACTTAAACGCTCTATTAAGGGGTCAGCTGACCCCCAGCCCCGCCCACACCGACCCGCAGCCCCGCCCACACTGACATTCAGCCCCGCCCACACTGCTTCTCCCACAACAAATGATGCGCTTGACATTCCTCACATTATCTACTGCTCTCAGTGTTTCCTTTCAAAAGATGGACACGTCTCATTCTCTCAACAGGGAGATGAGCTGGAAAAAAGTCTATAAAAGTCATTTCTATTGAGGGCGTCATGTCTTCGGGGGCCTGAAGCGGACAGAATGGACGGACGGGGAGGAGAGGAGAGGGCGGCTCCTAGAGCTCTGCCTTTTCATTAGGGAGAACAAAAAGCCCGGAGAAGTGATTCCTCCCTCCGCGGTGCAGGAATGCGGGTCATTGTGGGGTCCGGACTGATCCCAGACCTGCATGTGTGCGGTCGATCTGAATATAGAGCTGACAGATCCAGGAGATGAACACATGCTTCAGTTCACTAGCACAAGCTCTCTTTAGTCAGGACTAGGCTCCTTTAGTCTAATACAGTTCATGTATACATATTTTAAGAAATATTTTATATAAGTGTATGACAGCTTATGACAGTGCAGAAATGTGTGTGCGCGTGTGTGTGTGTGTGTGTGTGTGCGTGTGTGTGTGTGTGTGTGTGTGTGTGTCTTACCAGGGAACTGAGCAGCAGTCATCATCACAGGTCCAGGTCCAGAGCAGCAGGGCAGAGAAACACTGCTCATAAAAACTGAAGCGACAGACAGATGAGTGCAGTCTGAGCTTTAATCACATCATAATATTTGGACACATTGAACTGAGATTTCCAGATCTATACAGTTCAAGAAAAAACATCAAGTGCAGCACTACATAAAGTCATTTGAGCACAACATAATTCCCATACTTTTAGTAATATTTCATAGCTTTGAAATCACTATTACTCTATTCTATACTGTTATTCTATCATGTGAAAATTATCCAGATGTGTGATTGGTAGGGTGCAGAATGCATTTATGTGATTAGATTCTGAAAGTAAGCAGCACGTAAATAATTAATATTAATGCATGTGTAACTATGTTCATGTATGTTAAAAGTAATTAATTTTAACCTAAAAATATGCAGGTAAATGTTCTATGGAATATAAAATAAAAATGAATCAGAATATTTTAAACAAGTAGACAGATTTGCATCATTTAAAACCATTTTAAACAATGTTTTTCTAAATCTGGTACACTTAAAATTTCATTAGCGCTTTAATACATTCAAATATATTGCAATATATAGACTGCATGGAATATTTTAACAATTAATTCTGCATTAATATATTAACCTAAAATGCGTGGTAATAAATAACAGTAAATTTAGTGAAAAGGAAAAAAATTACAGATTGTCTCAATTAAAACCCTCAAATAACAATAAACAAATAATATATATATATATATAAATGTGTGTGTGTGTGACTTGTTTTATTTCAGCTAGTTACCAAGGCAACATTTCTCATTTAATTAAATTGAACTTGATGTACTAAAATAACAAAAAATATAGTCATATTTAAAACTAATAAAAATGACAAACTCAAAAACTCTAAATTAAACTCAAAAACTGACCTGGCGGAGTGTGAGCTGGTTCCTGAGGAACACAGAGCCGATCCGGAGAGCATCTCTTGGGACACACACCTGGAGCAGGTGAACGCAGCAGGTTCTCAATCAGAAAACACTTCCCAGAATTCCCAAATCCGGGCTGCCTCGGAGGAAGCCCAGCCATGTCTTGGAGGTACCTCGTCCTCCGATCTAGAGCGTTGGGAGAGTTTGTGAGAGTTAACTTCATTAAAAAGCACAAAGAAAACAAAGCTGTGCTGGGCTCGCTGTGATTGGCTCTGATAAGTGCGGCTCTTTCTGTGGGACGGAAGGTGGAACCCTTCATTCATTATGTCAAAGCTCCCATTAAATGATCGACACTGGAGACAATGGACTCCCGGCCAAAGTTTAACTTGCACACCAAACAGAGCCGGCCGCAGTAAATACTGATATCTTCTTTCAGAGCCGTCCATTGAGAGACGGCCTGGAAAACTATCTGTGCCTCAGTCTATCAATGTGACTATATTTCTTTACTTTATTGTTGTCCGTCCTCACAGCTGTGGACAATCAGAGCTCGCTTGCAATCAACAAATGCTATTTTACCATAATTAATGCATGTGTGAAACTCAGAAAACTTTTAAAGAACACATCTGACCTGTTTTAACCCACAACAAATATTTTTGCATAAAGCCAAATTTTAGTATCATTCAGATTTTTTCTTATAAAATCAAGCACATTGCCCTAATTTAATAAAACGTGTGAAAAATAATGATATATTATGAAATATATATGAAAAAGCACTATGAATTACAGTAATTAAAATCTAATGAGTATTGGGAATAAAAAAAAAAAATCTTAATTTTGAAAATGATTTTTTTTACTCTAGGATAAAAGATGAAAAGTTCAAATTTAATTTTAGCATGGTTAAGTTTATTTTCTTAAAAATTAAGCACCTTATTAAAAAAAATAAAATCTCTAACTTTTCCATAATGTTAGAAAATATTGATATATAGTATTTAAGTTGTATTTAAAATGGAAATTCAATGCTGTTTGTTGAGTCTTTAATTAGTTAAATTACTTTTTAATTTTTTTTTTATTTTTAATAATTTTATGATATAAATGATGGACTGATGCGTATTGAGAATTACCAACAACAACAGAAAAACACTCTGAATTGTTTATGCAAATTAAGGTAGAGTTTAGATCAATAAAGTTTATTTTTAGCTTCACTAGGATTATTTTCTTAAAAATGAATCTTATTAGCATAACCATAAGGTGAAAAATAATGATATATATTTTTTATGATATTTAAAATGTAAAGTGTAATTAGTATTGAGGATTACAAAAAAGCAATCTTCATTTTCTTGATGCAAAATCTTATAATTGTCTACATTTTATTCTGTATATTTCAGAAGCGTTGTTTTATTTAACAGTCAAAGCTTATTATTTTTCAACTAAAACCATATTGCATCTGATCAGCGACTTGTCATTACAAAAATCTAAGTTTTGTATGTTACCATTTTATTACTGCAATTACCCCTTTTTGATTAATTACAAAATCAACTTTTTTCACTCTGCAGTGGTTCATCAATAGATGTGTATATAAATGTTCATCAACAAAATTCAGTACCAGAAGTGTGTGAGATATATGAAAAAGTTTTTGACACTAATATAACTTCATAGATCATTTTACAAAAAGTATCTTTGACACCTGATAGTGCTCCACACAAACCCGGGTCAAAAATGACCCGGATATTAAAAAACTAAAGAAAATTCTCATTAAAGATAAATAAATAAAATATGCATTGAGGCGCTTTCAAAGCATTTGCAAGGTTTCATTCCCTAACTAACAATGATGCATTCTTCCAGAAATGTTCACATCTCTGTTCCAGGTCCACGCTGATGTGAATGCACAGGAAAGCTGTCTCCAAGCGTGTCTTCAGTCTCTGTCAGAGCAGAAGTGTGCTCCTGGCACTAAACAGGCATGTCCCAGCGCAGGGGGGATCCGGCCAGTCTTTTGGGGGAAACATCACCTCATGCTGGGCATGCTAATCACCGCACACAGCCGCTCTCTTTGTCCCCTCGACACAGAGCCAAAGGGCACATGTAATCAAATTTGCAGTTTTATTGGGCTCGCTGGTAGCGGGCCGGCCGCCGGCCGATGAATATGTAATGTGTTAACGCTCGGGTTATAGATCGAGAAATGAACTTGTGACTAATCAGACGAACAGCGGTCAGCGGTGTGACGGAGAAACTCTGAACTCAGTCTAGAGCTGAACACTGCACTGGAGAACCAGTCAAACTGTTCCTGATGGTAAGGCCAAGGTCATGCAGTTGTGCTTTTACATATGCTCACTGAACACATTTACAAAATAAGAGACTTGAAAACTCAGAGACATTCACTGATGAAACATGTTAGCTACATTTGACCAAAGATAGTTTATAATTGCCAATGATAATAATTACATCTTCAAAAAAAGATACATGGGAGAAATGTATTTAAAGAAAGAAATGACCTCTACACAGGAAAATGTGAGAATTACATCATATATAATTGTTTTGATATTATAAATGAAATATATTTGTAAACTATAATTTATATTTTTATATCTATCTATATTTATTTTTCTGTCTATCTAAAGTAAATGTTTACAAGTATATATAATGTATAGATGTGTGTTTGTGTGTATATATATATATTTGTGTGTGTAATATGTGTATTTTATGTAATAATTCCACATCACAGCATAATTAAATAAAGCATAATTAAATATATAATTTAACCCCCCCCCCCCCAAAAAAAAATTTGTTAGTAATATTTTATATATATTTGTATCTTTTGTATGGAACTACATATGCATATATAAGATAAATGAAGCATAATTAAACATATAACATATAAACGTGTATATATTATTTATTTATTTTTGTGGGGAGCTTTTAAATGATTTGCTCAAATATGCATAAACATTTATTGACTTATTCTACTAATCCCTCACTCGGTTCTAGTTGGCATGGTTTTCCCAAACAGGCAGAATTAGTTCTTTATGAAGTGGAGTCACTAAAACATTAGTTCATGTGAACCCATTTAAATCTTTTATGCCTTTTAAAGCTGAAAGCCATGAGAGTCCTCGGGTCCGTCTGTGAAGAGAGAGAGCAGCTGTGAGAGGTCTCTCTGCTCTTTCACGCCGTGACCTCTTGAAAACACCATCTCTCAATGGTTCTCTCTTCTGGGCTCTTCACACGGTGAATGAAGGGCCAGGCTCTGAATCAAAGAGCACAATGCAGGGAGACCCGGGACCCGGGGCCGAAGCGCAGCCCCTAATGCATCTGTGCAGCAGTAATGAGGAGAAACTCAATCAGGCCTGTTTGATTCACGCTCACAAATCATTCAGGATACAATTTGTTCAACAAAAAATGTCTTCACTGATAAAATAGATAACATTAGAAACACAATTGTGAATGTAGATTCTACAGCATCTAACACTTCAGTTTCATCCATCGCACCCAAAGATAAACTGCAGTGCTTTACAACCATAGGACAAGAAGAGCTAAATAAACTTATCACTGTATCTAAACCAACAACATGTTTATTAGATCCTGTACCCACTAAATTACTGAAAGAGTTGTTACCTGTAGCCGAAGAACCGCTTCTCAATATCATAAACTCGTCGTTATCTTTAGGACACGTCCCAAAACCATTCAAGCTGGCGGTTATCAAGCCTCTTATTAAGAAACCAAAACTAGATCCTAGTGTACTGGCAAATTATAGGCCTATTTCAAATCTTCCATTTATGTCTAAAATTTTAGAAAAAGTTGTGTCTGCTCAATTGAGCTCCTTCCTGCATAAAAATGATCTGTATGAAGAATTGCTCCTTGCGTCAGACCAAGGCTGCATCTCATTTCTAGTCTTACTTGATCTTAGTGCTGCGTTCGACACCATAGATCATGACATACTCATAGATCGATTACAAAACTATACAGGTATTCAAGGGCAGGCTCTAAGATGGTTTAGATCCTACCTGTCCGATCGCTACCATTTTGTTTATTTAAATGGGGATTCATCTCATTTATCATCAGTAAAATATGGAGTGCCACAAGGATCCGTCCTAGGTCCTCTTCTATTTTCAATATACATGTTGCCCCTTGGTAATATTATTAGAAAACACGGAATTAGCTTCCACTGTTATGCTGATGATACTCAGCTATATATCACAACGAGACCAGATGAAACCTCTAAATTATCTAAGCTAACAGAGTGTGTTAAAAATGTAAAAAGATTGGATGATGGATTAATAGTTATTATATGATGCAGTCACACTTGTAGCAATATTTGTTAGTTCTGTTGTTGATTCAGGGTCAACATCATCTGAGGTCCTCTGAGGGTCAGCATCATCTCTTCTCAGGTGTTCTGGATCCAGACTGGAGCTTGTGTAAATCCTAGTTACCACGGGATGAAGATCCAGCAGAAACAGAGAAACACATAGAGACATCATTAGCATAGCTGCTTATCCAACAAAGTAAAATTAATTAGTTTAACCCAAGCTAGAGAATAATAATGTGCTTTATATGATGTGATGCTCTTTTTGTGTACATTGTGACATAAAATGATGTTACTGTTTCTTTTCTTCACCCAATACCTTAGGACAGTCCAGCCTGTGATCTCCTAAAGGCGGTCGTACACGGTGCGATTTTTGCTGTCGTACGAGTTCGCATGCGATTTTTTTCAGTCGTGTGGAAATCGCGTATTCTCTTATGGTCGCGGCTCGTATCATTTGCGATGAATTACGAGCCGAGCAGAGTGGCTTACGAGCACTTCCCGACCTCCCGATCATTTTTAAACATGTCTAAAAAGTTTGTGAGCTATCGGTTTGAATTCGTGCCATTTGTGCGGTTGAACGAGTCGATTTGTTGATTTATCTGAAGTTGACCAATCACGAACTAGGAAAACCACAGAAGAAGAAAGACGAAGACGGTAGCGACACAGCGAATGTGGCAACGTATTCCAATGCCTTTTTATTTCTCGCTCACACACGCATATGTAGTTTACAGGGACTCTCCATAAACGTAACGGTATTCTGTATATCCCCATACACTACCTCTATCCATCACGGAAAATGCATGTTTAAAATTTCTATTAAATCGTATAGTATTTTTAAAAGCCATTTGGGTTACGAGGGCACAGGAATTGTCCTCACAAACCATGTTTACATTGTAATACCTATTTCAGATATTTATAAACCAACACACACACACACACAGGGTGACCAAACGTCCCGGTTTCCTATTGCTGAAAAATAACCTGTACGTGTAGGAAACAGTCACGGCTCGTATCAATATTTTATATGCAGTTATGAGAGAGGGAGAGCAGTTATATTCGGCGCGTTCCACTTGCACCGCTGCATGCACAGAATGATCACCTGTATGACATCAAAGTACCGCGAGAGCGATTTGAATGCATTGGATATGTGTGCTCTCTTATCGCTCTCGCGGTAATGTCATACAGTGATCCTTCTGTGCGTGCAGCGCTGCTTCAAGTCGAACGCGTCGATCAACTTCGTGCGATTGCTTCTGGAATTCGCAGGTTGTAAAATCATGTCGTATATCATCTCGTCCGTACGATTTTCAGATAAACTCACTCGTGCCGTGTGCGTGGACATACGATCTTCCGACCATCCGAATTCGCACCGTGTACGCCCACCTTAAGACACCCAGATTCAGCCCTGGTCACGATCTGTCCCACACCTGTGTCTCATCACAGTCCATCACCAGTGTCTGCACCCTGCATACTGCCAATATTATGGATTTCTGTTCTGGAGAGAGATGCCATTCACAACATAATCTCTACACAATATCCAACTCAAATCATTTAGTCTTGCCTAACAGTTTCCCTGATTTGTTATAGTTCACAATGTAGCATGGTCTCGCCTACCTTTGTCCATTCTGTCGTTTTTAATATTTGTATTGAATATATCTCAAGTTTATTATTTAAAAGCAACTTCACTTCATCTTTCCCTAGAAGAGATAATAGATGTGCTTCCTCCTGAGGTTTCTACCTTGTAGAGTTAAATATCTAAAAATGAGTGTCTTTGTAACCATTCTCAATAGATACTGAAAGCATTTTAATGGTGCTTCTAAATAAAATATTAAATGTAATATGTGAGGTAAGCCATGGCTGGGTGTACATTCCACAATTTTAATATCTGCTGTGGAGGTAAAGAACTACATGAACTGAAGCCATGAATCAGCTCTTAATTATAATAATGAGGGTGATCAATTCTGTCAAATTCAACACTGATCCAACAGCCCTGTCTGTAATTAAGCAGTGCTCCTGAAGAGCACAAATAGCAGGTTCAGTAGTGTTTGAGAAGACTTGAAGCTGAACTTTCCAGGAAGTTATATAGTTATGTAGACAGGTAAGTGTTGATGGGACTAATTATTGAGTAGTCTATTGCTCAGAATTATTCTGGAGTTCACTTATAGGCAGGATGTACAGTAATTGCATTAAATACTGTATAGACTATTGAACATTTGTCTAAAACAATAGTGAATCATTTGTTTCCAGTAAAGAAGTATAAGTCACCTTTTGCCTGATCATTTAGAGCAATATTAATGTTCATGTAAAGCGCACAGATCCTGTGCACATAAGTAAAGGAAAAGTGTGTCTCCTTGAAAACATCAGTGGAATATAATACGTTTAATAAATAAATGTATGCATTTAGCAGACGTTTTTATCCAAAGCGAATTACATTGCATTCAGGCTAACAATTTTCTCCTAACTTGTGTTCCCTGGGATATAAGACAAAAATGGGACAAGATCCATTGATGTAAAGTCTATACAAAATAATGTAATGTTTGCTTTTAAACATGCTATATGCGTTCTTGTACAAAGAAAAGCAAATCACAGAATATGGATTTTAAATAATCGTTATTTCTAAATTAATCAAGTATAGTAGCTTCTCATTCTCGACGGACATGCCGGCGTATTTCGGGTGATAAAGATACGTCTTATAGATGTCATTTAGAGGTAGGGAAGACGATTCATTTAACCGCTCAAACAGATGATCTACAGAACATCAAAATACGACTATACAAAAAGAAGCCGATATTTATCAGATGATGCGCTCTTCAGCAGAAGTTTCCGCGACGTACGTTTGCTATCTGGGGCGAACCCGCTCCGAACTCCCGAACTGATTCAAATGATTCGCGATCCTGCTACGAACTCTCGAAATGACTCAAATGATTCGCGATCCCGCTACGAACTCTCGAAATGACTCAAGTGATTCGCGATCCCGCTACGAACTCTCGAAATGACTCAAGTGATTTGCGTTCCCGCTACGAACTATCGAAATGACTCAAATGATTCGCGTTCCCGCTACGAACTCTCGAAATGACTCAAATGATTCGCGTTCCCGCTACGAACTCACGAACTGACTCAAATGATTCGCGATCCCGCTACGAACTCTCGAAATGACTCAAATGATTCGCGATCCCGCTACGAACTCTCCAAATGACTCAAATGATTTGCGAACCCGCTACGAACTCTCGAAATGACTCAAATGATTCGCGATCCCGCTACGAACTCACGAACTGACTCAAATGATTCGCGATCCCGCTAAGAACTCACGAACTGACTCAAATGATTCGCGATCCCGCTACGAACTCACGAACTGACTCAAATGATTCGCAATCCCACTACGAACTCACGAACTGACTCAAATGATTCGCGATCCCGCTTTGAACTCCCGAACTGACTCAAATGATTCGCGAACCCGCTACGAACTCCCAAAGTATGGTTTAGTTTAGCAATTTCACACCAGCAGCACTGTTTCACAGCCGAGAAAGACACAGCGGTGATTCATTACTGAATGAATCTACAGCTTTGAACGAATCAGTCAGTGATTCAGTGACTCCTTTATTACGGAATAATTTCTGGGTGATTTAATGACTCACTCTCGGCCACCTACTGGCTCAGTTTCATATTTAAAGTATCATTTCAATATTATTTATAATGTGTATTATTTATGCAAAGGTTAATATAAAAATTTATTTGTAAAAATTCTTTCTGTAATGTCTATTCAATGCTTTTCTCATTTATCACAATAATAGTGATGTTTATTCTCCGTCCAAATTGATTGCACATCATCTAATTAATGAATTTCTGTTAATAACCCTGATCTGTGCTTCAGGTGCGTTTCGTGAAGCCGGTGTATCCGGGACAGTCTCTGCAGACGGAGATGCGGAAGGAAGGGAACAGGATTCACATCCAGTGCAAGGTGACGAAGCGTTCGGTGTGTGTGTTTAGTCCTTCAGTGTGTGTTTAGCGCTGATCTGTTCTGGCTCTAGGTGAAGGAGAGCGGAGACGTGGTGCTGTCTGGAGCGTATATAGATCTGCAGATGGATGTGTGTGTCAGAGCCGGGTCTCCGCAGGTCTGCACACACACACACACACATCTCTGAGATCGCACGCAGGATCAGAGATGGCGGTCAGGAGCTGGTGAAGAAGGTCAACGCTGTGTTCGGATGGAGATCAGCAAAGACGGCAGAACTATCCGAGAGTGGAGTGAGCCAGACACTGCAGAATAACATTCATTCTCTTAACACAAGCAAAGATATCTGCCAAAGGGGCGAGGAATAGAATTAACTATTAAGAGAATATATTTTGAAGAAGAACACCATGACCTTCATCAAATTAAAATATCTTGTGTTTGTGTCCGAGTCGAACGGTGGCAGGTAAAAGAAAAGAGTAAAAAATAAACCCTGGACAATCTTCCTAAAACATACGTCTGCAGGAGCCTCGATGATTATAAATATGCTTTATCTTTATCAAAGTATTAGTTCATCAAGCCTTGTGTTCAACTCCATATTTATACTGAAATTAAAAGTAGCTGTGATCTTATGCTAGTTAGCGGCTCTGAAATTGAGTGACAGCTGATTGGTTGATTCACAAATGTCTTCACACACAAAGTGCTTCATATGCAAACACAGTTTAGATTAACACTCATATAACTGTATTGTTTGTGTGAGAGGAATCAAACAATCAAATCATGCGATCGTTTACTCTTCCTCAGCCTGAACAAGTGTTTTTTTTTCTGTTGAACACTAAAGAAGATGTTTTTTGAGAGCGAACCGTTGACGGCACCCATTGACTTCTGTGCTACAGGAAGAAATACTATGGAAGTGAATGGGTACCATCAACCGTTTGGTGTTTAAAGCATCATCTTTTTAGCATTCAGCAGAAGACAGAAACTCGTACAAATAATATATAATTTTTACATTTTATTTAAAAAAATAAATATGTAAAATAAGCACACACAGTTAAACGTTTATTCCTAACTAGTAATTCATTCCCAAAGCAACCAACTATGTGTCATTGTTGTTAACTAAGACTGAAACTACTAAAAACAGTTTTCTGTAATTGAATTAAAGCTTCTTTTTTTTTTTCAAAAAAGTTTAAATACTAAAATTATTAAAACTGACATAAACATTAAAAAAAATTAATAAAACTAATTCCTAAACTTCAAACTGCAATCTTGTCAATCTGAGTAAGTGCTGTAACAGTTTATAAAGACCTTGATGTTGTTTGGACACCGTGTGTGTGTGTGTGTGTGTGTCCACCTGGATGTTCCCTAACCGCTATGAACTCTCGAAATGACTCAAATGATTCGCGATCCCGCTACGAACTCTCGAAATGACTCAAATGATTCGCGCTCCCGCTACGAACTCTCGAAATGACTCAAATGATTCGCGCTCCCGCTACGAACTCTCGAATTGATTCAAATGATTCGCGCTCCCGCTACGAACTCTCGAAATGACTCAAATGATTCGCGATCCCGCTACGAACTCTCGAAATGACTCAAATGATTCGCGCTCCCGCTACGAACTCTCGAAATGACTCAAATGATTCGCGATCCCGCTACGAACTCTCGAAATGACTCAAATGATTCGCGATCCCGCTGCGAACTCTCGAAATGACTCAAATGATTCGCGATCCCGCTACGAACTCTCGAAATGACTCAAATGATTCGCGATCCCGCTACGAACTCTCGAAATGACTCAAATGATTCGCGATCCCGCTACGAACTCTCGAACTGACTCAAATGATTCGCGATCCCGCTACGAACTCTCGAAATGACTCAAATGATTCGCGATCCCGCTTTGAACTCCCGAACTGACTCAAATGAATTGCGAACCCGCTACGAACTCCCAAAGTATGGTTTAGTTTAGCAATTTCACACCAGCAGCACTGTTTCACAGCTGAGAAACACACAGCGGTGATTCATTACTGAATTAATCTACAGCTTTGAACGAATCAGTCAGTGATTCAGTGACTCCTTCATTACGGAATAATTTCTGAGTGATTTAATGACTCACTCGCGGCCACCTACTGGCGCAGTTTCATATTTAAAGTATCATTTCAATATTATTTATAATTTGTATTATTTATGCAAAGGTTAATATAAAAATGTATTTGTAAAAATTCTTTCTGTAATGTCTATTCAATGCTTTTCTCATTTATCACAATAATAGTGATGTTTATTCTCCGTCCAAATTGATTGCACATCATCTAATTAATGAATTTCTGTTAATAACCCTGATCTGTGCTTCAGGTGCGTTTCGTGAAGCCGGTGTATCCGGGACAGTCTCTGCAGACGGAGATGTGGAAGGAAGGGAACAGGATTCACATCCAGTGCAAGGTGACGAAGCGTTCGGTGTGTGTGTTTAGTCCTTCAGTGTGTGTTTAGCGCTGATCTGTTCTGGCTCTAGGTGAAGGAGAGCGGAGACGTGGTGCTGTCTGGAGCGTATATAGATCTGCAGATGGATGTGTGTGTCAGAGCCGGGTCTCCGCAGGTCTGCACACACACACACACACACACACACACACATCTCTGAGATCGCACGCAGGATCAGAGATGGCGGTCAGGAGCTGGTGAAGAAGGTCAACGCTGTGTTCGGATGGAGATCAGCAAAGACGGCAGAACTATCCGAGAGTGGAGTGAGCCAGACACTGCAGAATAACATTCATTCTCTTAACACAAGCAAAGATATCTGCCAAAGGGGCGAGGAATAGAATGAACTATTAAGAGAATATATTTTGAAGAAGAACACCATGACCTTCATCAAATTAAAATATCTTGTGTTTGTGTCCGAGTCGAAAGGTGGCAGGTAAAAGAAAAGTAAAAAATAAACCCTGAACAATCTTCCTAAAACATACGTCTGCAGGAGCCTTGATGATTATAAATATGCTTTATCTTTATCAAAGTATTAGTTCATCAAGCCTTGTGTTCAACTCCATATTTATACTGAAATTAAAAGTAGCTGTGATCTTATTCTAGTTAGCGGCTCTGAAATCGAGTGACAGCTGATTGGTTGATTGACAAATGTCTTCACACACAAAGTGCTTCATATTCAAACACAGTTTAGATTAACACTCATATAACTGTATTGTTTGTGTGAGAGGAATCAAACAATCAAATCATGCGATCGTTTACTCTTCCTCAGCCTGAACAAGTGTTTTTTTTTTCTGTTGAACACTAAAGAAGATGTTTTTTTGAGAGCAAACCGTCGACGGCACCCATTGACTTCTGTGCTACAGGAAGAAATACTATGGAAGTGAATGGGTACCATCAACCGTTTGGTGTTTAAAGCATCATCTTTTTAGCATTCAGCAGAAGACAGAAACTCGTACAAAACATATATAATTTTTACATTTTATTTAAAAAAATAAATATGTAAAATAAGCACACACAGTTAAACTTTTATTCCTAACTAATAATTGATTCCCAAAGCAACCAACTATGTGTCATTGTTGTTAACTAAGACTGAAACTACTAAAAACAGTTTTCTGTAATTGAATTAAAGCTTCTTTTTTTTTTTTTCAAAAAAGTTGAAATGCTAAAATTATTAAAACTGACATAAACATTAAAAAAAATTAATAAAACTAATTCCTAAACTTCAAACTGCAATCTTGTCAATCTGAGTAAGTGCTGTAACAGTTTATAAAGACCTTGATGTTGTTTGGACACCGTGTGTGTGTGTGTGTGTGTGTGTGTGTGTCCACCTGGATGTTCCCTAACCGCTACGAACTCTCGAAATGACTCAAATGATTCGCGATCCCGCTGCGAACTCTCGAAATGACTCAAATGATTCGCGCTCCCGCTACGAACTCTCGAAATGACTCAAATGATTCGCGATCCCGCTACGAACTCTCGAAATGACTCAAATGATTCGCGATCCCGCTACGAACTCTCGAACTGACTCAAATGATTCGCGTTCCCGCTTTGAACTCCCGAACTGACTCAAATGATTTGCGAACCCGCTACGAACTCCCAAAGTATGGTTTAGTTTAGCAATTTCACACCAGCAGCACTGTTTCACAGCTGAGAAACACACAGCGGTGATTCATTACTGAATTAATCTACAGCTTTGAACGAATCAGTCAGTGATTCAGTGACTCCTTCATTACGGAATAATTTCTGAGTGGTTTAATGAATCACTCGCGGCCACCTACTGGCGCAGTTTCATATTTAAAGTATCATTTCATTATTATTTATAATTTGTATTATTTATGCAAAGGTTAATATAAAAATGTATTTGTAAAAATTCTTTCTGTAATATCTATTCAATGCTTTTCTCATTTATCACAATAATAGTGATGTTTATTCTCCGTCCAAATTGATTGCACATCATCTAATTAATGAATTTCTGTTAATAACCCTGATCTGTGCTTCAGGTGCGTTTCGTGAAGCCGGTGTATCCGGGACAATCTCTGCAGACGGAGATGTGGAAGGAAGGGAACAGGATTCACATCCAGTGCAAGGTGACGAAGCGTTCGGTGTGTGTGTTTAGTCCTTCAGTGTGTGTTTAGCGCTGATCTGTTCTGGCTCTAGGTGAAGGAGAGCGGAGACGTGGTGCTGTCTGGAGCGTATATAGATCTGCAGATGGATGTGTGTGTCAGAGCCGAGTCTCCGCAGGTCTGCACACACACACACACACACACACACACATCTCTGAGATCGCACGCAGGATCAGAGATGGCGGTCAGGAGCTGGTGAAGAAGGTCAACGCTGTGTTCATATGGAGATCAGCAAAGACGGCAGAACTATCCGAGAGTGGAGTGAGCCAGACACTGCAGAATAACATTCATTCTCTTAACACAAGCAAAGATATCTGCCAAAGGGGCGAGGAATAGAATGAACTATTAAGAGAATATATTTTGAAGAAGAACACCATGACCTTCATCAAATTAAAATATCTTGTGTTTGTGTCAGAGTCGAACGGTGGCAGGTAAAAGAAAAGTAAAAAAATAAACCCTGAACAATCTTCCTAAAACATACGTCTGCAGGAGCCTTGATGATTATAAATATGCTTTATCTTTATCAAAGTATTAGTTCATCAAGCCTTGTGTTCAACTCCATATTTATACTGAAATTAAAAGTAGCTGTGATCTTATTCTAGTTAGCGGCTCTGAAATCGAGTGACAGCTGATTGGTTGATTGACAAATGTCTTCACACACAAAGTGCTTCATATTCAAACACAGTTTAGATTAACACTCATATAACTGTATTGTTTGTGTGAGAGGAATCAAACAATCAAATCATGCGATCGTTTACTCTTCCTCAGCCTGAACAAGTGTTTTTTTTTTCTGTTGAACACTAAAGAAGATGTTTTTTTGAGAGCGAACCGTTGACGGCACCCATTGACTTCTGTGCTACAGGAAGAAATACTATGGAAGTGAATGGGTACCATCAACCGTTTGGTGTTTAAAGCATCATCTTTTTAGCATTCAGCAGAAGACAGAAACTCGTACAAAACATATCTAATTTTTACATTTTATTTAAAAAAATAAATATGTAAAATAAGCACACACAGTTAAACTTTTATTCCTAACTAGTAATTCATTCCCAAAGCAACCAACTATGTGTCATTGTTGTTAACTAAGACTGAAACTACTAAAAACAGTTTTCTGTAATTGAATTAAAGCTTCTTTTTTTTTTCAAAAAAGTTGAAATGCTAAAATTATTAAAACTGACATAAACATTTAAAAAAATTAATAAAACTAATTCCTAAACTTCAAACTGCAATCTTGTCAATCTGAGTAAGTGCTGTAACAGTTTATAAAGACCTTGATGTTGTTTGGACACCGTGTGTGTGTGTGTGTGTGTGTGTGTGTGTGTGTGTGTGTCCACCTGGATGTTCCCTAACCGCTATGAACTCTCGAAATGACTCAAATGATTCGCGCTCCCGCTACGAACTCTCGAAATGACTCAAATGATTCGCGCTCCCGCTACGAACTCTCGAAATGACTCAAATGATTCGCGCTCCCGCTACGAACTCTCGAAATGACTCAAATGATTCGCGATCCCGCTACGAACTCTCGAAATGACTCAAATGATTCGCGCTCCCGCTACGAACTCTCGAAATGACTCAAATGATTCGCGCTCCCGCTACGAACTCTCGAAATGACTCAAATGATTCGCGATCCCACTACGAACTCTCGAAATGACTCAAATGATTCGCGATCCCGCTTCGAACTCTCGAACTGACTCAAATGATTCGCGAACCCGCTACGAACTCTCGAAATGACTCAAATGATTCGCGCTCCCGCTACGAACTCTCGAAATGACTCAAATGATTCGCGCTCCCGCTACGAACTCTCGAAATGACTCAAATGATTCGCGCTCCCACTACGAACTCTCGAAATGACTCAAATGATTCGCGCTCCCGCTACGAACTCTCGAAATGACTCAAATGATTCGCGATCCCGCTACGAACTCTCGAAATCAATCAATCAATCAATCACCTTTATTTATATAGTGCTTTAAACAAAATACATTGCGCCAAAGCACTGAACAACATTCATTTGGAAAACAGTGTCTCAATAATGCAAAATGATAGTTAAAGGCAGTTCATCATTGAATTCATTGATGTCATCTCTGTTCAGTTGAAATAGTGTCTGTTTTGATTTGCAATCAAGTCAACGATATCGCTGTAGATGAAGTGACCCCAACTAAGCAAGCCAGAGGCGACAGCGGCAAGGAACCGAAACTCCATCGGTGACAGAATGGAGAAAAAAACCTTGGGAGAAACCAGGCTCAGTTGGGGGGCCAGTTCTCCTCTGACCAGACGAAACCAGTAGTTCAATTCCAGACTGCAGCAAAGTCAGATTGTGCAGAAGAATCATCTGTTTCCTGTGGTCTTGTCCTGGTGCTCCTCTGAGACAAGGTCTTTACAGGGGATCTGTATCTGGGGCTCTAGTTGTCCTGGTCTCCGCTGTCTTTCAGGTCAGTAGAGGTCCTTTCTAGGTGCTGATCCACCATCTGGTCTGGATACGTACTGGATCCGGGTGACTGCAGTGACCCTCTGATCTGGACACAGACTGGATCTGGTGGCCACGGTGACCTCGGAATAAGAGAGAAACAGACAAATATTAGCGTAGATGCCATTCTTCTAATGATGTAGAAAGTACGGTGTTATGTGAAGTGTTCCGGTTCCAGTTTACCTAATTAATGCAGCCTAAAAATCCTTTAACGGATTTGGATATTAAAAGCATATTAGTATGTTATGTGTATGCCAGGTTAAAGAGATGGGTCTTTAATCTAGATTTAAACTGCAAGAGTGTGTCTGCCTCCCGAACAATGTTAGGTAGGTTATTCCAGAGTTTAGGCGCCAAATAGGAAAAGGATCTGCCGCCCGCAGTTGATTTTGATATTCTAGGTATGATCAAATTGCCTGAGTTTTGAGAACGTAGCGGACGTAGAGGGGTATAATGTAAAAGGAGCTCATTCAAATACTGAGGTGCTAAACCATTCAGGGCTTTATAAGTAATAAGCAATATTTTAAAATCTATACGATGTTTGATAGGGAGCCAGTGCAGTGTGGACAGGACCGGGCTAATATGGTCATACTTCCTGGTTCTAGTAAGAACTCTTGCTGCTGCATTTTGGACTAGCTGTAGTTTGTTTACCAAGCGTGCAGAACAACCACCCAATAAAGCATTACAGTAGTCTAACCTTGAAGTCATAAATGCATGGATTAACATTTCTGCATTTGACATTGAGAGCATAGGCCGTAATTTAGATATATTTTTGAGATGGAAAAATGCAGTTTTACAAATGCTAGAAACGTGGCTTTCTAAGGAAAGATTGCGATCAAGTAGCACACCTAGGTTCCTAACTGATGACGAAGAATTGACAGAGCAACCATCAAGTCTTAGACAGTGTTCTAGGTTATTACAAGTAGAGTTTTTAGGCCCTATGATTAACACCTCTGTTTTTTCTGAATTTAGCAGTAAGAAATTACTCGTCATCCAATTTTTTATATCGACTATGCATTCCATTAGTTTTTCAAATTGGTGTGTTTCACCGGGCTGCGAGGAAATATAGAGCTGCGTATCATCAGCATAACAGTGAAAGCTAACACCATGTTTCCTGATGATATCTCCCAAGGGTAACATATAAAGCGTGAAGAGTAGCGGCCCTAGAACTGAGCCTTGAGGTACTCCATACTGCACTTGTGATCAATATGATACATCTTCATTCACTGCTACGAACTGATGGCGGTCATATAAGTACGATTTAAACCATGCTAATGCACTTCCACTGATGCCAACAAAGTGTTCAAGTCTATGCAAAAGAATGTTGTGGTCAATTGTGTCAAACGCAGCACTAAGATCCAATAAAACTAATAGAGAGATACACCCACGATCAGATGATAAGAGCAGATCATTTGTAACTCTAAGGAGAGCAGTTTCAGTACTATGATACGGTCTAAATCCTGACTGGAAATCCTCACATATACCATTTTTCTCTAAGAAGGAATATAATTGTGAGGATACCACCTTTTCTAGTATCTTGGACAGAAAAGGGAGATTCGAGATTGGTCTATAATTAACTAGTTCTCTGGGGTTAAGTTGTGGCTTTTTTATGAGAGGCTTAATAACAGCCAGTTTGAAGGTTTTGGTGACATGTCCTAATAACAATGAGGAATTAATAATAGTCAGAAGAGGACCTATGACTTCTGGAAGCACCTCTTTTAAGAGCTTAGATGGTATAGGGTCTAACATACATGTTGTAAGTTTAGATGATTTAACAAGTTTATACAATTCTTCCTCTCCTATAGTAGAGAATGAGTGGAACTGTTCCTCAGGGGGTCTATAGTGCACTGTCTGATGCGAAACTGTAGCTGACGGCTGAATGGTTGCAATTTTATCTCTAATAGTATCGATTTTAGAAGTAAAGTAGTTCATAAAGTCATTACTGCTGTGGTGTTGGGAAATGTCAACACTTGTTGAGGCTTTATTTTTCGTTAATTTAGCCACTGTATTGAATAAATACCTAGGGTTATGTTTGTTTTCTTCTAAAAGAGAAGAAAAGTAATCAGATCTAGCAGTTTTTAATGCTTTTCGGTAGGATATGCTACTTTCCCGCCAAGCAATACGAAATACCTCTAGTTTTGTTTTCCTCCAGCTGCGCTCCATTTTTCGGGCTGCTCTCTTTAGGGTGCGAGTATGCTCATTATACCATGGTGTCAAACTGTTTTCCTTAACCTTTCTTAAGCGTAAAGGAGCAACTGTATTTAAAGTGCTAGAAAAGAGAGAGTCCATAGTTTCTGTTACATCATCAAGTTGTTCTGAGGTTTTGGATATGCTAAGGAATTCGGATACATCAGGAAGATAACTTAAAAAGCTGTCTTTTGTGGTAGAAGTGATGGTTCTTCGATACTTGTAACAAGAAGTGGAATTTACAATTTTGGCTTTATGAAGTTTACACAGAACTAAATAATGATCTGAGATATCATCACTTGGCTGAATAATTTCAACACTATCAACATCAATTCCATGTGACAGTATTAAATCTAGAGTATTATTTCGACAATGAGTAGGTCCTGAAACGTGTTGTCTAACACCAATAGAGTTCAGAATGTCTATAAATGCTGATCCCAATACATCTTTTTCATTATCGACATGGATATTAAAATCACCAACTATTAAGACTTTATCTGCAGCCAGAACTAACTCGGATGTAAAATCACCAAACTCTTTAATAAAGTCTGTATGGTTCCCTGGTGGCCTGTATACAGTAGCCAGTACAAACATAACAGTGGATTTATCATTAACATTGGTTTCTCTGGATAATGTTATATGAAGCACCATTACTTCAAACGAGTTATACTTGAAGCCTGCCCTCTGAGAAATCCTGAAAACGTTATTATAAATTGAAGCAACACCTCCACCTTTGCCTTTTAGACGCGGCTCGTGTTTATAACAATAATCTTGGGGGGTGGACTCATTTAAAATAATGTAATCATCAGGTTTTAGCCAGGTTTCTGTCAAGCAGAGCACATCTATATTATGATCAGTTATCATATTATTTACAAAAAGTGTTTTCGTAGAAATGGATCTGATATTCAATAAGCCAATCTTTATCATTTGTTTATCCATATTGCATTTGTTTTTTATTTGTTGAACCTCAATTAAATTGTTAACCTTAACTTGGTTTGGACGTTTTTTGTATTTTCTAGTTCGGGGAACAGACACAGTCTCTATAGTGTGATATCTAGGTGAAAGAGTCTCTATGTGCTGAGAATTAACTGACCTCTGTGACGGGAGGCAGCTAGCAGACGGTCGGTTTAGCCAGTCTGTCTGCTTCCTGACCTGGGCCCCAGTTAGTCAAGTATAAACACTAAGACTATTTGCCATATTTCTAGACAGAAGAGTGGCGCCACCCCAGGAGGGATGAAGACCATCTCTTTTAAACAGGTCAGGTCTGCCCCAAAAGCTCGTCCAATTGTCTATATAACCTATGTTATTCTGTGGGCACCACTTAGACATCCAGCCATTGAGTGATGACAATCTGCTATGCATCTCATCACCACGGTAAGCAGGGAGGGGACCAGAGCATATTACAGTGTCTGACATCGTGCTTGCAAGTTCACACACCTCTTTAAAGTTATTTTTAGTGATCTCCGACTGGCGAAGTCGAACATCATTAGCGCCGGCATGAATAACAATCTTACTGTATTTACGTTTAGCATTAGCCAGCACTTTTAAATTTGCCAAGATGTCAGGTGCTCTGGCTCCCGGTAAACATTTGACTATGGTGGCTGGTGTCTCTATATTCACGTTCCGTACAATAGAATCACCAATAACTAGAGCACTTTCATCAGGTTTCTCAGTGGGTGCATCACTGAGTGGGGAGAACCTGTTTAATGTTTGGATCGGAACAGAAGAGCGGTGTTTTGACCCACGACTACGCTGCCTCACCGTCACCCAGTTGCCCTGCTGCAGGGGCTCTGCTGGAACCGGACAATGTACAGGAATCCCTGAGCTAGACGCATCCAAAGCCATATCTAGAGCCCTAACATTCTTACTGTCCTCAATTAAAGTTTGGATGCGTGTCTCTAATTCTGAAATCTTCTCTGTCAGCCTAACTGTTTCCCTGCATTTATCACATGTGAATCCCTCATCAGCGACAGAGATAGATAAACTGTACATGTGGCAAGAGGTGCAAATAACAATTGTAGGAGAAGCCATTACTCACCGTGCTTGATGAAATATTCTTACTGCGGTTGTTTGATGAACTTGTGGAAAACTGCTTCGAACGCTTCGAACTCTCGAAATGACTCAAATGATTCGCGCTCCCGCTACGAACTCTCGAAATGACTCAAATGATTCGCGCTCCCGCTACGAACTCTCGAAATGACTCAAATGATTCGCGATCCCGCTACGAACTCTCGAAATGACTCAAATGATTCGCGATCCCGCTACGAACTCTCGAACTGACTCAAATGATTCGCGATCCCGCTTCGAACTCTCGAAATGACTCAAATGATTCGCGATCCCGCTTTGAACTCCCGAACTGACTCAAATGATTTGCGAACCCGCTACGAACTCCCAAAGTATGGTTTAGTTTAGCAATTTCACACCAGCAGCACTGTTTCACAGCTGAGAAACACACAGCGGTGATTCATTACTGAATTAATCTACAGCTTTGAACGAATCAGTCAGTGATTCAGTGACTCCTTCATTACGGAATAATTTCTGAGTGATTTAATGACTCACTCGCGGCCACCTACTGGCGCAGTTTCATATTTAAAGTATAATTTCAATATTATTTATAATTTGTATTATTTATGCAAAGG
The DNA here is from genome assembly GCF_003368295.1 of Carassius auratus. NCBI lineage: Eukaryota > Metazoa > Chordata > Actinopteri > Cypriniformes > Cyprinidae > Carassius > Carassius auratus. The sequence continues at coordinate 87,368 of NW_020524176.1, forward strand.
TTAATATAAAAATGTATTTGTAAAAATTCTTTCTGTAATGTCTATTCAATGCTTTTCTCATTTATCACAATAATAGTGATGTTTATTCTCCGTCCAAATTGATTGCACATCATCTAATTAATGAATTTCTGTTAATAACCCTGATCTGTGCTTCAGGTGCGTTTCGTGAAGCCGGTGTATCCGGGACAGTCTCTGCAGACGGAGATGTGGAAGGAAGGGAACAGGATTCACATCCAGTGCAAGGTGACGAAGCGTTCGGTGTGTGTGTTTAGTCCTTCAGTGTGTGTTTAGCGCTGATCTGTTCTGGCTCTAGGTGAAGGAGAGCGGAGACGTGGTGCTGTCTGGAGCGTATATAGATCTGCAGATGGATGTGTGTGTCAGAGCCGGGTCTCCGCAGGTCTGCACACACACACACACACACACACACACACATCTCTGAGATCGCACGCAGGATCAGAGATGGCGGTCAGGAGCTGGTGAAGAAGGTCAACGCTGTGTTCGGATGGAGATCAGCAAAGACGGCAGAACTATCCGAGAGTGGAGTGAGCCAGACACTGCAGAATAACATTCATTCTCTTAACACAAGCAAAGATATCTGCCAAAGGGGCGAGGAATAGAATGAACTATTAAGAGAATATATTTTGAAGAAGAACACCATGACCTTCATCAAATTAAAATATCTTGTGTTTGTGTCCGAGTCGAACGGTGGCAGGTAAAAAAAAAGAGTAAAAAATAAACCCTGGACAATCTTCCTAAAACATACGTCTGCAGGAGCCTTGATGATTATAAATATGCTTTATCTTTATCAAAGTATTAGTTCATCAAGCCTTGTGTTCAACTCCATATTTATACTGAAATTAAAAGTAGCTGTGATCTTATTCTAGTTAGCGGCTCTGAAATCGAGTGACAGCTGATTGATTGATTGACAAATGTCTTCACACACAAAGTGCTTCACATTCAAACACAGTTTAGATTAACACTCATATAACTGTATTGTTTGTGTGAGAGGAATCAAACAATCAAATCATGCGATCGTTTACTCTTCCTCAGCCTGAACAAGTGTTTTTATTTTCTGTTGAACACTAAAGAAGATGTTTTTTTGAGAGCGAACCGTTGACGGCACCCATTGACTTCTGTGCTACAGGAAGAAATACTATGGAAGTGAATGGGTACCATCAACCGTTTGGTGTTTAAAGCATCATCTTTTTAGCATTCAGCAGAAGACAGAAACTCGTACAAAACATATCTAATTTTTACATTTTATTTAAAAAAATAAATATGTAAAATAAGCACACACAGTTAAACTTTTATTCCTAACTAGTAATTCATTCCCAAAGCAACCAACTATGTGTCATTGTTGTTAACTAAGACTGAAACTACTAAAAACAGTTTTCTGTAATTGAATTAAAGCTTCTTTTTTTTTTCAAAAAAGTTGAAATGCTAAAATTATTAAAACTGACATAAACATTTAAAAAAATTAATAAAACTAATTCCTAAACTTCAAACTGCAATCTTGTCAATCTGAGTAAGTGCTGTAACAGTTTATAAAGACCTTGATGTTGTTTGGACACCGTGTGTGTGTGTGTGTGTGTGTGTGTGTGTCCACCTGGATGTTCCCTAACCGCTATGAACTCTCGAAATGACTCAAATGATTCGCGATCCCGCTACGAACCCTCGAAATGACTCAAATGATTCGCGCTCCCGCTACGAACTCTCGAAATGACTCAAATGATTCGCGCTCCCGCTACGAACTCTCGAAATGACTCAAATGATTCGCGCTCCCGCTACGAACTCTCGAAATGACTCAAATGATTCGCGCTCCCGCTACGAACTCTCGAAATGACTCAAATGATTCGCGCTCCCGCTACGAATTCTCGAAATGACTCAAATGATTCGCGATCCCGCTACGAACTCTCGAAATGACTCAAATGATTCGCGCTCCCGCTACGAACTCTCGAAATGACTCAAATGATTCGCGCTCCCGCTACGAACTCTCGAAATGACTCAAATGATTCGCGATCCCGCTACGAACTCTCGAAATGACTCAAATGATTCGCGATCCCGCTACGAACTCTCGAACTGACTCAAATGATTCGCGATCCCGCTTCGAACTCTCGAAATGACTCAAATGATTCGCGATCCCGCTTTGAACTCCCGAACTGACTCAAATGATTTGCGAACCCGCTACGAACTCCCAAAGTATGGTTTAGTTTAGCAATTTCACACCAGCAGCACTGTTTCACAGCTGAGAAACACACAGCGGTGATTCATTACTGAATTAATCTACAGCTTTGAACGAATCAGTCAGTGATTCAGTGACTCCTTCATTACGGAATAATTTCTGAGTGATTTAATGACTCACTCGCGGCCACCTACTGGCGCAGTTTCATATTTAAAGTATCATTTCAATATTATTTATAATTTGTATTATTTATGCAAAGGTTAATATAAAAATGTATTTGTAAAAATTATTTCTGTAATGTCTATTCAATGCTTTTCTCATTTATCACAATAATAGTGATGTTTATTCTCCGTCCAAATTGATTGCACATCATCTAATTAATGAATTTCTTTTAATAACCCTGATCTGTGCTTCAGGTGCATTTCGTGAAGCCGGTGTATCCGGGACAGTCTCTGCAGACGGAGATGTGGAAGGAAGGGAACAGGATTCACATCCAGTGCAAGGTGACGAAGCGGTCGGTGTGTGTGTTTAGTCCTTCAGTGTGTGTTTAGCGCTGATCTGTTCTGGCTCTAGGTGAAGGAGAGCGGAGACGTGGTGCTGTCTGGAGCGTATATAGATCTGCAGATGGATGTGTGTGTCAGAGCCGGGTCTCCGCAGGTCTGCACACACACACACACACACACACACACACATCTCTGAGATCGCACGCAGGATCAGAGATGGCGGTCAGGAGCTGGTGAAGAAGGTCAACGCTGTGTTCGGATGGAGATCAGCAAAGACGGCAGAACTATCCGAGAGTGGAGTGAGCCAGACACTGCAGAATAACATTCATTCTCTTAACAAAAGCAAAGATATCTGCCAAAGGGGCGAGGAATAGAATGAACTATTAAGAGAATATATTTTGAAGAAGAACACCATGACCTTCATCAAATTAAAATATCTTGTGTTTGTGTCTGAGTCGAACGGTGGCAGGTAAAAGAAAAGAGTAAAAAATAAACCCTGGACAATCTTCCTAAAACATACGTCTGCAGGAGCCTTGATGATTATAAATATGCTTTATCTTTATCAAAGTATTAGTTCATCAAGCCTTGTGTTCAACTCCATATTTATACTGAAATTAAAAGTAGCTGTGATCTTATTCTAGTTAGCGGCTCTGAAATCGAGTGACAGCTGATTGGTTGATTGACAAATGTCTTCACACACAAAGTGCTTCATATTCAAACACAGTTTAGATTAACACTCATATAACTGTATTGTTTGTGTGAGAGGAATCAACCAATCAAATCATGCGATCGTTTACTCTTCCTCAGCCTGAACAAGTGTTTTTTTTTTCTGTTGAACACTAAAGAAGATGTTTTTTTGAGAACAAACCGTTGACGGCACCCATTGACTTCTGTGCTACAGGAAGAAATACTATGGAAGTGAATGGGTACCATCAACCGTTTGGTGTTTAAAGCATCATCTTTTTAGCATTCAGCAGAAGACAGAAACTCGTACAAAACATATCTAATTTTTACATTTTATTTAAAAAAATAAATATGTAAAATAAGCACACACAGTTAAACTTTTATTCCTAACTAGTAATTCATTCCCAAAGCAACCAACTATGTGTCATTGTTGTTAACTAAGACTGAAACTACTAAAAACAGTTTTCTGTAATTGAATTAAAGCTTCTTTTTTTTTTCAAAAAAGTTGAAATGCTAAAATTATTAAAACTGACATAAACATTTAAAAAAATTAATAAAACTAATTCCTAAACTTCAAACTGCAATCTTGTCAATCTGAGTAAGTGCTGTAACAGTTTATAAAGACCTTGATGTTGTTTGGACACCGTGTGTGTGTGTGTGTGTGTGTGTGTGTGTGTGTGTCCACCTGGATGTTCCCTAACCGCTATGAACTCTCGAAATGACTCAAATGATTCGCGCTCCCGCTACGAACTCTCGAAATGACTCAAATGATTCGCGCTCCCGCTACGAACTCTCGAAATGACTCAAATGATTCGCGCTCCCGCTACGAACTCTCGAAATGACTCAAATGATTCGCGCTCCCGCTACGAACTCTCGAAATGACTCAAATGATTCGCGATCCCGCTACGAACTCTCGAAATGACTCAAATGATTCGCGCTCCCGCTACGAACTCTCGAAATGACTCAAATGATTCGCGCTCCCGCTACGAACTCTCGAAATGACTCAAATGATTCGCGATCCCACTACGAACTCTCGAAATGACTCAAATGATTCGCGATCCCGCTTCGAACTCTCGAACTGACTCAAATGATTCGCGAACCCGCTACGAACTCTCGAAATGACTCAAATGATTCGCGCTCCCGCTACGAACTCTCGAAATGACTCAAATGATTCGCGCTCCCGCTACGAACTCTCGAAATGACTCAAATGATTCGCGCTCCCGCTACGAACTCTCGAAATGACTCAAATGATTCGCGCTCCCGCTACGAACTCTCGAAATGACTCAAATGATTCGCGATCCCGCTACGAACTCTCGAAATCAATCAATCAATCAATCACCTTTATTTATATAGTGCTTTAAACAAAATACATTGCGCCAAAGCACTGAACAACATTCATTTGGAAAACAGTGTCTCAATAATGCAAAATGATAGTTAAAGGCAGTTCATCATTGAATTCATTGATGTCATCTCTGTTCAGTTGAAATAGTGTCTGTTTTGATTTGCAATCAAGTCAACGATATCGCTGTAGATGAAGTGACCCCAACTAAGCAAGCCAGAGGCGACAGCGGCAAGGAACCGAAACTCCATCGGTGACAGAATGGAGAAAAAAACCTTGGGAGAAACCAGGCTCAGTTGGGGGGCCAGTTCTCCTCTGACCAGACGAAACCAGTAGTTCAATTCCAGACTGCAGCAAAGTCAGATTGTGCAGAAGAATCATCTGTTTCCTGTGGTCTTGTCCTGGTGCTCCTCTGAGACAAGGTCTTTACAGGGGATCTGTATCTGGGGCTCTAGTTGTCCTGGTCTCCGCTGTCTTTCAGGTCAGTAGAGGTCCTTTCTAGGTGCTGATCCACCATCTGGTCTGGATACGTACTGGATCCGGGTGACTGCAGTGACCCTCTGATCTGGACACAGACTGGATCTGGTGGCCACGGTGACCTCGGAATAAGAGAGAAACAGACAAATATTAGCGTAGATGCCATTCTTCTAATGATGTAGAAAGTACGGTGTTATGTGAAGTGTTCCGGTTCCAGTTTACCTAATTAATGCAGCCTAAAAATCCTTTAACGGATTTGGATATTAAAAGCATATTAGTATGTTATGTGTATGCCAGGTTAAAGAGATGGGTCTTTAATCTAGATTTAAACTGCAAGAGTGTGTCTGCCTCCCGAACAATGTTAGGTAGGTTATTCCAGAGTTTAGGCGCCAAATAGGAAAAGGATCTGCCGCCCGCAGTTGATTTTGATATTCTAGGTATGATCAAATTGCCTGAGTTTTGAGAACGTAGCGGACGTAGAGGGGTATAATGTAAAAGGAGCTCATTCAAATACTGAGGTGCTAAACCATTCAGGGCTTTATAAGTAATAAGCAATATTTTAAAATCTATACGATGTTTGATAGGGAGCCAGTGCAGTGTGGACAGGACCGGGCTAATATGGTCATACTTCCTGGTTCTAGTAAGAACTCTTGCTGCTGCATTTTGGACTAGCTGTAGTTTGTTTACCAAGCGTGCAGAACAACCACCCAATAAAGCATTACAGTAGTCTAACCTTGAAGTCATAAATGCATGGATTAACATTTCTGCATTTGACATTGAGAGCATAGGCCGTAATTTAGATATATTTTTGAGATGGAAAAATGCAGTTTTACAAATGCTAGAAACGTGGCTTTCTAAGGAAAGATTGCGATCAAGTAGCACACCTAGGTTCCTAACTGATGACGAAGAATTGACAGAGCAACCATCAAGTCTTAGACAGTGTTCTAGGTTATTACAAGTAGAGTTTTTAGGCCCTATGATTAACACCTCTGTTTTTTCTGAATTTAGCAGTAAGAAATTACTCGTCATCCAATTTTTTATATCGACTATGCATTCCATTAGTTTTTCAAATTGGTGTGTTTCACCGGGCTGCGAGGAAATATAGAGCTGCGTATCATCAGCATAACAGTGAAAGCTAACACCATGTTTCCTGATGATATCTCCCAAGGGTAACATATAAAGCGTGAAGAGTAGCGGCCCTAGAACTGAGCCTTGAGGTACTCCATACTGCACTTGTGATCAATATGATACATCTTCATTCACTGCTACGAACTGATGGCGGTCATATAAGTACGATTTAAACCATGCTAATGCACTTCCACTGATGCCAACAAAGTGTTCAAGTCTATGCAAAAGAATGTTGTGGTCAATTGTGTCAAACGCAGCACTAAGATCCAATAAAACTAATAGAGAGATACACCCACGATCAGATGATAAGAGCAGATCATTTGTAACTCTAAGGAGAGCAGTTTCAGTACTATGATACGGTCTAAATCCTGACTGGAAATCCTCACATATACCATTTTTCTCTAAGAAGGAATATAATTGTGAGGATACCACCTTTTCTAGTATCTTGGACAGAAAAGGGAGATTCGAGATTGGTCTATAATTAACTAGTTCTCTGGGGTTAAGTTGTGGCTTTTTTATGAGAGGCTTAATAACAGCCAGTTTGAAGGTTTTGGGGACATGTCCTAATAACAATGAGGAATTAATAATAGTCAGAAGAGGACCTATGACTTCTGGAAGCACCTCTTTTAAGAGCTTAGATGGTATAGGGTCTAACATACATGTTGTAAGTTTAGATGATTTAACAAGTTTATACAATTCTTCCTCTCATATAGTAGAGAATGAGTGGAACTGTTCCTCAGGGGGTCTATAGTGCACTGTCTGATGCGAAACTGTAGCTGACGGCTGAATGGTTGCAATTTTATCTCTAATAGTATCGATTTTAGAAGTAAAGTAGTTCATAAAGTCATTACTGCTGTGGTGTTGGGAAATGTCAACACTTGTTGAGGCTTTATTTTTCGTTAATTTAGCCACTGTATTGAATAAATACCTAGGGTTATGTTTGTTTTCTTCTAAAAGAGAAGAAAAGTAATCAGATCTAGCAGTTTTTAATGCTTTTCGGTAGGATATGCTACTTTCCCGCCAAGCAATACGAAATACCTCTAGTTTTGTTTTCCTCCAGCTGCGCTCCATTTTTCGGGCTGCTCTCTTTAGGGTGCGAGTATGCTCATTATACCATGGTGTCAAACTGTTTTCCTTAACCTTTCTTAAGCGTAAAGGAGCAACTGTATTTAAAGTGCTAGAAAAGAGAGAGTCCATAGTTTCTGTTACATCATCAAGTTGTTCTGAGGTTTTGGATATGCTAAGGAATTCGGATACATCAGGAAGATAACTTAAAAAGCTGTCTTCTGTGGTAGAAGTGATGGTTCTTCGATACTTGTAACAAGAAGTGGAATTTACAATTTTGGCTTTATGGAGTTTACACAGAACTAAATAATGATCTGAGATATCATCACTTGGCTGAATAATTTCAACACTATCAACATCAATTCCATGTGACAGTATTAAATCTAGAGTATGATTTCGACAATGAGTAGGTCCTGAAACGTGTTGTCTAACACCAATAGAGTTCAGAATGTCTATAAATGCTGATCCCAATACATCTTTTTCATTATCGACATGGATATTAAAATCACCAACTATTAAGACTTTATCTGCAGCCAGAACTAACTCGGATGTAAAATCACCAAACTCTTTAATAAAGTCTGTATGGTTCCCTGGTGGCCTGTATACAGTAGCCAGTACAAACATAACAGTGGATTTATCATTAACATTGGTTTCTCTGGATAATGTTATTTGAAGCACCATTACTTCAAACGAGTTATACTTGAAGCCTGCCCTCTGAGAAATCCTGAAAACGTTATTATAAATTGAAGCAACACCTCCCCCTTTGCCTTTTAGACGCGGCTCGTGTTTATAACAATAATCTTGGGGGGTGGACTCATTTAAAATAATGTAATCATCAGGTTTTAGCCAGGTTTCTGTCAAGCAGAGCACATCTATATTATGATCAGTTATCATATTATTTACAAAAAGTGTTTTCGTAGAAATGGATCTGATATTCAATAAGCCAATCTTTATCATTTGTTTATCCATATTGCATTTGTTTTTTATTTGTTGAACCTCAATTAAATTGTTAACCTTAACTTGGTTTGGACGTTTTTTGTATTTTCTAGTTCGGGGAACAGACACAGTCTCTATAGTGTGATATCTAGGTGAAAGAGTCTCTATGTGCTGAGAATTAACTGACCTCTGTGACGGGAGGCAGCTAGCAGACGGTCGGTTTAGCCAGTCTGTCTGCTTCCTGACCTGGGCCCCAGTTAGTCAAGTATAAACACTAAGACTATTTGCCATATTTCTAGACAGAAGAGTGGCGCCACCCCAGGAGGGATGAAGACCATCTCTTTTAAACAGGTCAGGTCTGCCCCAAAAGCTCGTCCAATTGTCTATATAACCTATGTTATTCTGTGGGCACCACTTAGACATCCAGCCATTGAGTGATGACAATCTGCTATGCATCTCATCACCACGGTAAGCAGGGAGGGGACCAGAGCATATTACAGTGTCTGACATCGTGCTTGCAAGTTCACACACCTCTTTAAAGTTATTTTTAGTGATCTCCGACTGGCGAAGTCGAACATCATTAGCGCCGGCATGAATAACAATCTTACTGTATTTACGTTTAGCATTAGCCAGCACTTTTAAATTTGCCAAGATGTCAGGTGCTCTGGCTCCCGGTAAACATTTGACTATGGTGGCTGGTGTCTCTATATTCACGTTCCGTACAATAGAATCACCAATAACTAGAGCACTTTCATCAGGTTTCTCAGTGGGTGCATCACTGAGTGGGGAGAACCTGTTTAATGTTTGGATCGGAACAGAAGAGCGGTGTTTTGACCCACGACTACGCTGCCTCACCGTCACCCAGTTGCCCTGCTGCAGGGGCTCTGCTGGAACCGGACAATGTACAGGAATCCCTGAGCTAGACGCATCCAAAGCCATATCTAGAGCCCTAACATTCTTACTGTCCTCAATTAAAGTTTGGATGCGTGTCTCTAATTCTGAAATCTTCTCTGTCAGCCTAACTGTTTCCCTGCATTTATCACATGTGAATCCCTCATCAGCGACAGAGATAGATAAACTGTACATGTGGCAAGAGGTGCAAATAACAATTGTAGGAGAAGCCATTACTCACCGTGCTTGATGAAATATTCTTACTGCGGTTGTTTGATGAACTTGTGGAAAACTGCTTCGAACGCTTCGAACTCTCGAAATGACTCAAATGATTCGCGCTCCCGCTACGAACTCTCGAAATGACTCAAATGATTCGCGCTCCCGCTACGAACTCTCGAAATGACTCAAATGATTCGCGATCCCGCTACGAACTCTCGAAATGACTCAAATGATTCGCGATCCCGCTACGAACTCTCGAACTGACTCAAATGATTCGCGATCCCGCTTCGAACTCTCGAAATGACTCAAATGATTCGCGATCCCGCTTTGAACTCCCGAACTGACTCAAATGATTTGCGAACCCGCTACGAACTCCCAAAGTATGGTTTAGTTTAGCAATTTCACACCAGCAGCACTGTTTCACAGCTGAGAAACACACAGCGGTGATTCATTACTGAATTAATCTACAGCTTTGAACGAATCAGTCAGTGATTCAGTGACTCCTTCATTACGGAATAATTTCTGAGTGATTTAATGACTCACTCGCGGCCACCTACTGGCGCAGTTTCATATTTAAAGTATCATTTCAATATTATTTATAATTTGTATTATTTATGCAAAGGTTAATATAAAAATGTATTTGTAAAAATTCTTTCTGTAATGTCTATTCAATGCTTTTCTCATTTATCACAATAATAGTGATGTTTATTCTCCGTCCAAATTGATTGCACATCATCTAATTAATGAATTTCTGTTAATAACCCTGATCTGTGCTTCAGGTGCGTTTCGTGAAGCCGGTGTATCCGGGACAGTCTCTGCAGACGGAGATGTGGAAGGAAGGGAACAGGATTCACATCCAGTGCAAGGTGACGAAGCGTTCGGTGTGTGTGTTTAGTCCTTCAGTGTGTGTTTAGCGCTGATCTGTTCTGGCTCTAGGTGAAGGAGAGCGGAGACGTGGTGCTGTCTGGAGCGTATATAGATCTGCAGATGGATGTGTGTGTCAGAGCCGGGTCTCCGCAGGTCTGCACACACACACACACACACACACACACACATCTCTGAGATCGCACGCAGGATCAGAGATGGCGGTCAGGAGCTGGTGAAGAAGGTCAACGCTGTGTTCGGATGGAGATCAGCAAAGACGGCAGAACTATCCGAGAGTGGAGTGAGCCAGACACTGCAGAATAACATTCATTCTCTTAACAAAAGCAAAGATATCTGCCAAAGGGGCGAGGAATAGAATGAACTATTAAGAGAATATATTTTGAAGAAGAACACCATGACCTTCATCAAATTAAAATATCTTGTGTTTGTGTCTGAGTCGAACGGTGGCAGGTAAAAGAAAAGAGTAAAAAATAAACCCTGGACAATCTTCCTAAAACATACGTCTGCAGGAGCCTTGATGATTATAAATATGCTTTATCTTTATCAAAGTATTAGTTCATCAAGCCTTGTGTTCAACTCCATATTTATACTGAAATTAAAAGTAGCTGTGATCTTATTCTAGTTAGCGGCTCTGAAATCGAGTGACAGCTGATTGGTTGATTGACAAATGTCTTCACACACAAAGTGCTTCATATTCAAACACAGTTTAGATTAACACTCATATAACTGTATTGTTTGTGTGAGAGGAATCAAACAATCAAATCATGCGATCGTTTACTCTTCCTCAGCCTGAACAAGTGTTTTTTTTTTCTGTTGAACACTAAAGAAGATGTTTTTTTGAGAACAAACCGTTGACGGCACCCATTGACTTCTGTGCTACAGGAAGAAATACTATGGAAGTGAATGGGTACCATCAACCGTTTGGTGGTTAAAGCATCATCTTTTTAGCATTCAGCAGAAGACAGAAACTCGTACAAAACATATCTAATTTTTACATTTTATTTAAAAAAATAAATATGTAAAATAAGCACACACAGTTAAACTTTTATTCCTAACTAGTAATTCATTCCCAAAGCAACCAACTATGTGTCATTGTTGTTAACTAAGACTGAAACTACTAAAAACAGTTTTCTGTAATTGAATTAAAGCTTCTTTTTTTTTTCAAAAAAGTTGAAATGCTAAAATTATTAAAACTGACATAAACATTTAAAAAAATTAATAAAACTAATTCCTAAACTTCAAACTGCAATCTTGTCAATCTGAGTAAGTGCTGTAACAGTTTATAAAGACCTTGATGTTGTTTGGACACCGTGTGTGTGTGTGTGTGTGTGTGTGTGTGTGTCCACCTGGATGTTCCCTAACCGCTACGAACTCTCGAAATGACTCAAATGATTCGCGCTCCCGCTACGAACTCTCGAAATGACTCAAATGATTCGCGCTCCCGCTACGAACTCTCGAAATGACTCAAATGATTCGCGCTCCCGCTACGAACTCTCGAAATGACTCAAATGATTCGCGATCCCGCTACGAACTCTCGAAATGACTCAAATAATTCGCGCTCCCGCTACGAACTCTCGAAATGACTCAAATGATTCGCGCTCCCGCTACGAACTCTCGAAATGACTCAAATGATTCGCGATCCCGCTACGAACTCTCGAAATGACTCAAATGATTCGCGATCCCGCTTTGAACTCCCGAACTGACTCAAATGATTTGCGAACCCGCTACGAACTCCCAAAGTATGGTTTAGTTTAGCAATTTCCAGAGATGGGGACTCGAGTTTGAGACTCGGACTCGAGTGCGACTTAAGTCGCACAAACAGTGACTTCAGACTCGACTTCAGACTCGTCCTCGAAAGACTTCAGACTCGGACTCGAGCTCCGGGACTCGTGAACAATGTTAATTTTTAGTAAACGTCAGATGAGCTCGCTGTTAGAGTTGTGACGTTCGCGAACGAACCGATTCTTTTGAACGGCTCATAAACATGAACAATGGGAGCCGAGTCACGGCTGGAGGGGAGCCGTTCTTTCTGTCGCTCTTTTTTCCTATGCGTGTTTCAGAGCGCGTGTTTCACACAGATGCACACAAATGAGCTCCTCCGCGAGACAGAACAGTTATAGGGGGAGGGGCGCACCCAGCGCAGGCCAACCCTTTATAGCGTGATGATATTAGTTATTAGTTGTGTACGCATCCTTGACGTGAGTACTCCAGTGGAAAAAAACCTGCGTGCCTCTGTCATTGGGTAGGAGCGGAGCCATGACGTTTTGCACAGATATTCATTGCAGCCCACTTTGTTATTGTTCATTGACTTGAAGGGGCTGATGTCCTATTTGCAAAGTTTACAGTAGTAATAGTATGTAGACATTTCCATTTTATTTATTCTAATTTTATCTACTTTAAATATTTTTGGTTCTCTATCAAAATGTTCTTGTGTGATAACAATGTTCTTGTGTGGAAGTGTTTGTAGTAAAAGCTGTTTTGCACAGAAATTCATTGCAGCCGGCTTTGTTTTTGATGTTTATTTGTGAGTAGGTATTGTATGAATAACATAAGTCAGCGTAGCTTTGTTCATTCTTAAGCCAGACAAGAGGTGTGCAGCTATACAGCCAGGACAGACAGAAGGCCATTACTGAATCCATAAATGCAAAATACAGATATTAACTTAAAAGTAAAGCATTCTTGATGTTTTTGTCATGTTGCAATAGCCTGTTTACACTGATTATATACCAAAATCAAAGTTGATATTGTATGCTAATAGATAGAGTTGTCATAATAACATATTACATGCTTTGAATTCCTTATATATAGCTATGCAGTGTTCTAAGCAGCTTGGATGGGTCGCTGTACGTGATGCAACATTTATTATAACCAGAGACTTAATATAATAAAGAGACTTGAGACTTGACTTGGACTCTAGCTCAGAGACTTGAGACTTGACTTGGACTCTAGCTCAGAGACTTGAGACTTGACTTGGACTCTAGCTCAGAGACTTGAGACTTGACTTGGACTCTAGCTTAGAGACTTGTGAGCATCTCTGGCAATTTCACACCAGCAGCACTGTTTCACAGCTGAGAAACACACAGCGGTGATTCATTACTGAATTCAGCTTTGAACGAATCAGTCAGTGATTCAGTGACTCCTTCATTACGGAATAATTTCTGAGTGATTTAATGACTCACTCGCGGCCACCTACTGGCGCAGTTTCATATTTAAAGTATCATTTCAATATTATAATTTGTATTATTTATGCAAAGGTTAATATAAAAATTTATTTGTAAAAATTCTTTCTGTAATATCTATTCAATGCTTTTCTCATTTATCACAATAATAGTGATGTTTATTCTCCGTCCAAATTGATTGCACATCATCTAATTAATGAATTTCTGTTAATAACCCTGATCTGTGCTTCAGGTGCGTTTCGTGAACGGCACCCATTGACTTCTGTGCTACAGGAAGAAATACTATGGAAGTGAATGGGTACCATCAACCGTTTGGTGTTTAAAGCATCATCTTTTTAGCGTTCAGCAGAAGACAGAAACTCGTACAAAACATATATAATTTTTACATTTTATTTAAAAAAAATAAATATGTAAAATAAGCACACACAGTTAAACTTTTATTCCTAACTAATAATTCATTCCCAAAGCAACCAACTATGTGTCATTGTTGTTAACTAAGACTGAAACTACTAAAAACAGTTTTCTGTAATTGAATTAAAGCTTCTTTTTTTTTCAAAAAAGTTGAAATGCTAAAATTATTAAAACTGACATAAACATTAAAAAAAATTAATAAAATTAATTACTAAACTTCAAACTGCAATCTTGTCAATCTGAGTAAGTGCTGTAACAGTGTATAAAGAACTTGATGTTGTTTGGACACCGTGTGTGTGTGTGTGTGTGTGTGTGTGTGTGTGTGTGTCCACCTGGATGTTCCCTAACCGCTACGAACTCTCGAAATGACTCAAATGATTCGCGATCCCGCTACGAACTCTCGAAATGACTCAAATGATTCGCGATCCCGCTACGAACTCTCGAAATGACTCAAATGATTCGCGCTCCCGCTACGAACTCTCGAAATGACTCAAATGATTCGCGATCCCGCTACGAACTCACGAACTGACTCAAATGATTCGAGATCCCGCTTTGAACTCCCGAACTGACTCAAATGATTCGCGAACCCGCTACGAACTCCCAAAGTATGGTTTAGTTTAGCAATTTCACACCAGCAGCACTGTTTCACAGCTGAGAACCACACAGCGGTGATTCATTACTGAATGAATCTACAGCTTTGAACGAATCAGTCAGTGATTCAGTGACTCCTTCATTACGGAATAATTTCTGAGTGATTTAATGACTCACTCGCGGCCACCTACTGGCGTACTTTAATATTTAAAGTATCATTTCAATATTATTTATAATTTGTATTATTTATGCAAAGGTTAATATAAAAATTTATTTGTAAAAATTCTTTCTGTAATGTCTATTCAATGCTTTTCTCATTTATCACAATAATAGTGATGTTTATTCTCCGTCCAAATTGATTGCACATCATCTAATTAATGAATTTCTGCTAATAACCCTGATCTGTGCTTCAGGTGCGTTTCGTGAACGGCACCCATTGACTTCTGTGCTACAGGAAGAAATACTATGGAAGTGAATGGGTACCATCAACCGTTTGGTGTTTAAAGCATCATCTTTTTAGCATTCAGCAGAAGACAGAAACTCGTACAAAACATATATAATTTTTACATTTTATTTAAAAAAATAAATATGTAAAATAAGCACACACAGTTAAACTTTTATTCCTAACTAATAATTCATTCCCAAAGCAACCAACTATGTGTCATTGTTGTTAACTAAGACTGAAACTACTAAAAACAGTTTTCTGTAATTGAATTAAAGCTTCTTTTTTTTTTCAAAAAAGTTGAAATGCTAAAATTATTAAAACTGACATAAATATTTAAAAAAATTAATAAAACTAATTCCTAAACTTCAAACTGCAATCTTGTCAATCTGAATAAGTGCTGTAACAGTTTATAAAGACCTTGATGTTGTTTGGACACCGTGTGTGTGTGTGTGTGTGTGTGTGTGTGTGTGTGTGTGTGTGTGTGTCCACCTGGATGTTCCCTAACCGCTACGAACTCTCGAAATGACTCAAATGATTCGCGATCCCGCTACGAACTCTCGAAATGACTCAAATGATTCGCGATCCCGCTACGAACTCTCGAAATGACTCAAATGATTCGCGATCCCGCTACGAACTCTCGAAATGACTCAAATGATTCGCGATCCCGCTACGAACTCTCGAAATGACTAAAATGATTCGCGAACGCGCTACGAACTCTCGAAATGACTCAAATGATTCGCGATCCCGCTACGAACTCACGAACTGACTCAAATGATTCGAGATCCCGCTTTGAACTCCCGAACTGACTCAAATGATTTGCGAACCCGCTACGAACTCCCAAAGTATGGTTTAGTTTAGCAATTTCACACCAGCAGCACTGTTTCACAGCTGAGAACCACACAGCGGTGATTCATTACTGAATGAATCTACAGCTTTGAACGAATCAGTCAGTGATTCAGTGACTCCTTCATTACGGAATAATTTCTGAGTGATTTAATGACTCACTCGCGGCCACCTACTGGCGCAGTTTCATATTTAAAGTATCATTTCAATATTATTTATAATTTGTATTATTTATGCAAAGGTTAATATAAAAATGTATTTGTAAAAATTCTTTCTGTAATGTCTATTCAATGCTTTTCTCATTTATCACAATAATAGTGATGTTTATTCTCCGTCCAAATTGATTGCACATCATCTAATTAATGAATTTCTGTTAATAACCCTGATCTGTGCTTCATGTGCGTTTCGTGAAGCCGGTGTATCCGGGACAGTCTCTGCAGACGGAGATGTGGAAGGAAGGGAACAGGATTCACATCCAATGCAAGGTGACGAAGCGTTCGGTGTGTGTGTTTAGTCCTTCAGTGTGTGTTTAGCGCTGATCTGTTCTGGCTCTAGGTGAAGGAGAGCGGAGACGTGGTGCTTCTGTGCTACAGGAAGAAATACTATGGAAGTGAATGGGTACCATCAACCGTTTGGTGTTTAAAGCATCATCTTTTTAGCATTCAGCAGAAGACAGAAACTCGTACAAAACATATCTAATTTTTACATTTTATTTAAAAAAATAAATATGTAAAATAAGTGTGATGCCCACTAAAAGTGTTATCACATTTGTGGTAGTTTCTGAAATTTGAAAATGAATGTTTTCGAATATTTGTTCAGAGGTAATTTACCTGGTTCCACCATCCTTTGACTAGGACGTTATATAGAGGAGTAATTGTGGAGTTCGCCAGCAGGGGGTAGTGTGGCATTTATTGTGCTCCACGGGGCTTTACGTCAGTTTTGTCCGCTTTGCGATTTTCCTCTTTCTGCTGAGCGAGACGAAAAACGGACGCAGAGTTTGCCTGGTCTCATTTATTTCTCCTGTTTTCAGGTTGGTGGAAAATTAAATTAATCTAATTACCTGAAGTGTAATATGTTGACATGTCACTGAATGTTTTAATGTTCGCTAATAAGGCTATGTAATGAGTATGTGGACATAATTGTATATATGGCAGTAGCCACATTTTCGCGCCTGTTAATGTCACCTGTTAATACCAAAGTCACGTCTGAAGAGTTTTATTTTTAGCTCCTTGAACATTTTTGTAAAGTTTTAATACTCTTGAAATGTATGATATTGTGTAAAATGTGAAAGGTTAATGTTAAAAACTGAGTTTGTCAGGGTTAAAAGCTGATGTTAAAACAAATGTGATTTATATTTTAAAAGTGGTTAAAAATAAGTTAAAAGTCTGTCAGCTCATGCATTTTGGGAAGAGTAAAAAAAAAATACTTTTGCTGGAAGAGGAAAATGCATTTAGGAACCATATGTAAATGGTAACAAACTATGTTTTATATGTAAGTGATGACATAATCTGTGTTTTATTTTGAGTTAAAAGGATACAACTTAAAGGGTAACCGTGGTTATTGTCAGTTTGATTTATTTAATCACCCAAAACTTAAAACTCAGTATTTGCTGAAAGATGAAAAAAAAGACAAATTGTATTTCATTTTGAAGTGTTTATTTGATAGTGAACATTGTGTGTTTGTAACAGAGGAGGATTTAAAATGTGAATGTCTAATAAATCCTCTCTCTCTTTCTGCTGAGCGAGACGAAAAACGGACGCAGAGTTTGCCTGGTCTCATTTATTTCTCCTGTTTTCAGAGAGAGCATATAAGCTGTTTATGTGGTGCCAGCCGGTACCTGTAACAGTTTATTGGGGGCTCGTCCGGGATCACTCCCACCGTGTGGCCGGAAGCTGATCCAGTGATACTGCAACCTTGGACCAAAAGTGACCTGATGTAACCAGCGAGCTGCAGCCAGCGGAAAAAGATCTCCAGATACCATCGATGCCGTCTATGGATGAAGAGGTTACCTGTAATGAATGAAGACTAATGACTGTGCTGTGCTAAAATCAACACCCATCAAGAACAGAGCGTGAATTGTGATCCTGGGCTCTCGTGACCAAGTGCGAGGAATTGGGAAGCAGTATGGCGGATGGTGAGAGGAAAAGGTTGGTGTGGGCCATCAAAAAGACTCTTCTCACTCTCTCTGTAGATGAACTGTTCCAGATTGCCAAGTCAGTGGGTCCAGTGCCAGGAATTGACGAGTCTCGCGTCAAGTTGACTGATGAGGAGGGTTGTTTTGAGTACATTTGCAGTTTCATGTCCAGTGAGCCTTTACTGGAGTTAGAGGATTCTGGGATGGCACACTTATTAAACTTAAGGGAATTAATTGACATAGTCATTCAGGGTCGTGCTTCACAAGTTGCTGTAGCAATTGATGTATCTGGCAGCGGGGATGCAAGTCATGGTAATGTTAACCCAACTGATGATAGTGATACTACCGATATTGGGATTACTAATTCAACTCACATGACACTATCTACGGCTAGTGACACACATGACACAGAGCTGCAGAAAATACTTCCTAGTTATGAGGAGCTGAGTAAGAAAAGTATGCAGTGCACACACACACCCACTCCACAGTCTGTACCTCAGTCATCTGTAAAGATAGGATACACCACACAGAGTAGTAAAGTAGCAGGCAGCAGAGGTTTAAGTGAACACACGACACCATTAACACATGACAAGTTGTTCTCCTTAAAAGAGTTGTCTTACCTTCATCGCAGGGAACTGAAGATCCAGGGGGGTCAGATTGGGGACCAGGGGTCAGATCTAAGCTATAACAGTGTCTGTCGGCAGATGGAAGACGGTTTAAAGGAACAGTTCAGTGATGCAGAGGTTGTAAGAGCCGTCCTCAAAGTCATCAAGCCAGGAACTTTTAAAGACATGTTGATGAATAAGGATGATCTAACTATAGAAGAGCTAAAAGCGTTCCTCCACTCCCACCTGGGTGAGCAAAGTAATACCGAGCTGTTCCAGGAGCTCATGTGCACCAAACAAAAAGACAATGAGACACCCCAACAGTTCCTATACCGAGTTATAGGACTTAAGCAGAAGATCATGCTGGCCTCCAAAATAAACATGATGATGTCCGCAGAGAGCTGAAGCCATTGCTTGGGGACCCCAGAGTATCGGATGAGACAATCTTAAAACAGATGAAGAAAGTGATGTGTGATGAAAGTGAAAGGCAGCGAAGGCTAGGTCCCGCCACCCGTCAAAGACTAACAAATGTGCACAGTGCTCAGTCTGAAGTTAATGCTGCACAGTGTCCTAGTGTAAAGGAGAAGGTGCCAAAAACAGATGTGATCCAGCAGTTAACAGAGAAACTTGAACAGCTTACAAGTACAGTTGAGCTCATGAGACAGTCAATGCAGACACAGGTTACAGGACAGTTCAGCCACAATGGAAAAGGTAGAGGAGACCGCAGGAGAGAGAAACCATATGGCTGTGACAAGTGTGTGGAGCAAAATCGTGCCGACTGCCCTCACTGTTTCCACTGTGGTGAAGAAGGTCACCGGGCAGTGGGCTGTCTAAAGAGACCAACACGGCAGGGAAACTGGAGCCGGTCTCTGCCGAGGGACAAACAGTGACCGGGTCTCAGCAATCGTCCCAATCTGACACTTGTCATACTGATCAACCTGGAATTGAAAGACTGGAAAAAAAACAAAATAATGGAAAAGAGACGGAAAGAAACAAACAAGACAACCAATCCTTTCCCTTATGACTTACCTCACAGCAAAGGGGAACATCTAGCCAAACTCATTGGAAGGAAAGCTCTCACCCATTGTAACCTTAATGGATTAGCAGTCAGTGCTCTGTTAGACACTGGTGCTCAAGTGAGTATGATTGATAGAGACTGGAAGAGTAAATATCTACCTGACACTCCTGTTAGGGCACTCAGCGACATTATAGGTGACGAAGACGAGTTAAGGGTGTATGCAGTGAATGGTGACGCCCTCCCTTTTGATGGCTGGGTTGCCCTTACAGTCAATTTGATGGGGAATGAGGACCCTAATCTGTCAATCACTGTGCCTTTTCTTGTCAGCAGTCTTGCTCTGGAGAGACCACTGTTGGGTTTCAACGTGCTGGAAGAGATGATACAAAAACAACCTGAAAAGCTGATTTCAACCCTTGTCGTTCTACTCTGTAATGCCTTGTGTATACCAGCAGAGAAGGCAGAGCTAATGGTGAGCTTCATCCAAGCCAGCAAACCCTCTGTGCAGTGCGGGCTCCTACGGACAGGCAGACAGGACATGGTTATCCCAGCAGGTCAGGTAGCCTGGGTTAAGTGCCAAGTCCCTCCCCTCATGAGTTCATCTGACACAGTCTTCCTATTTGAGCCTGATGATGATAATGTGCAGTTGACAGAACTGGACGTGGGTGAAGGTCTGTTGGAGGTACAAAATCCAAGAAAACCTTATGTAGCTGTACCTGTGGGTAACAACACTAAACATGCAGTAACTCTTCCAAGAAAGACAGCACTTGGTGGCATCCACTGTGTTGAAAAAGTGATCGCAACAGACTCACCTGAAGCACCCGAGCCCACAGTGACTGTTAACAGTGCCGTATCAACACCTGTTGACGCCCATCCATCATCATGGCAACCTCCCATCAACCTCAGTCACCTTGATGATAAACAAAGGGAAAAAGTCAACAAAACGCTGTGTGAAGAAGCCGGGGCTTTCGCACGTGACGGCGATGATATTGGATGCATACCAAGCTTACAAATGTCGATTACCCTCACAGATGAGATTCCTGTACAGAGAGCATACTCAGCAGTCCCGAAGCCACTGTTTAAAGAGGTAAAGGAGTATGTGCAGGAGCTGCTGATGAGAGGCTGGATTGTTAAATCTAAGTCCCCTTATGCTGCCCCAGTTGTCTGTGTTAGGAAAAAGGATGGCAGCCTACGTCTTTGTATCGATTATCGGCTACTGAACAAAAAGACTGTGCCTGATCGACATCCACTACCCAGAATACAAGACCTGACAGACACACTGGGGGGCTACACCTGGTTTAGCATCCTAGACCAGGGTAAAGCTTACCATCAGGGTTTCATCGCCGAGGGTTCACGTCACCTTACTGCCTTCGTCACACCGTGGGGCCTCTACGAATGGGTCCGTATCCCATTCGGACTCTCAAATGCCCCAGCAGCATTTCAGCGGAGCATGGAGGAGGTGCTAGGCCCCCTCAGGGATGAATGTTGCATCCCTTATCTGGATGACGTGCTCTGTTACGCGAGAACATTCGATGAACATGTGGAGGCCCTCCTCAAAGTGCTCCAGGCTCTTCAACATCACGGAGTAAAACTGAGACCTGAAAAGTGTGAGCTTTTCAGACACGAAGTCAGATACGTGGGGCGCCTTGTGTCAGCTGATGGTATCAAGATAGATCCACGGGACCTTGAAGCAGTCAAAACCTTGACAAGCAAGACACCACAGACAGTTGGCGAAGTAAGGAAACTGACCGGCTTCTTGGGATATTATCGCTCCTACATCCAGGATTTTTCCAGGATCGCGAAGCCAATCTATGAGCTTCTCCAAACTAAATCGGGGAAAGCCCAGATTTCAACATGTGGGAAAACCACCAAACGCCCACAGCTGCCTTCACGACAGCCTGTTGACTGGACCACTCAACATCAGGAAGCTTTAGAGCAATTGGTCACTCTCCTTATAACCCCACCTGTCTTAGCGTATCCTGATTTCAGCCTACCTTTCACGCTGCATACAGACGCCTCAGACCAGGGCCTGGGGGCTGTCCTCTATCAGCGCCAGAATGGGAAGCTAAGAGTCATTGGCTATGGCTCGAGGACTTTGACACCTGCTGAACGTAACTACCACCTGCACAGTGGAAAACTGGAGTTCCTCGCATTGAAATGGGCTGTGTGTGAAAAATTCCGGGACTACCTGTACTACGCTCCCCATTTCACTGTGTACACGGACAACAACCCACTGACCTATATCATGAGTACAGCAAAACTCAATGCTGTTGGCCATCGGTGGGTGGGAGAACTCTCAGATTTCCAGTTCGACATCAGGTATAGACCTGGAAAATCAAATGTTGATGCAGACACACTCTCTCGGCTCCCCTTGGACATGGGGAAATATGAGGTGGCTTGTACAGAGGAGTTCTCGAACGAGGCAGTGCGTGCCACATGGGATGGGAGTCAGGCTGCAGAACGGAAGGATGTGGCCTGGATTGCAGCACTTAACATGTGTTCACTGGATTCTCCACCACAACCTCATTGTCACCTGCCAGCTATCAGCCATGATGATCTTGTTAAGGCTCAAAGAGAGGATCAAGCCATAGGCAAGATTATAGAGTTAAAGGAGTCAAACACAAAACTGACAGATGACATACGCAGAACTGTAAGTGGAGCCACCAGAAAGCTGCTGCATGAGTGGAGTAAGTTGCAACTTGAAGATGGCCTCCTTTACAGAAGGACGATCCAGGTAAAGCAGTTAGTCCTCCCTTTGAAATACAGGCCGATTGCTCTGAAGTGCCTACACAATGAGATGGGTCATGTAGGCACAGAAAGAGTGCTCCATCTTGCTCGGGAACGATTTTACTGGCCCTTTATGGCTAAAGAAATTGAAGACTATGTCACCCAAAAATGTCCCTGTATCAAGTCTAAGAAACCCACAACACACACGAGAGCTCCTATGGGCAGCATCACATCTAACTTCCCTTTAGAGCTTGTGTGTATTGACTATTTGCATCTGGAAACCAGCTGTGGGGGATATGAATATATTCTAGTAGTGCTTGATCATTTCACTAGATTTGCCCAGGCATATCCCACAAAGAACAAGAGTGGGAAAACAGCTGCTGAGCGCATCTTCAATGATTTCATACCCCGGTTTGGATATCCATCCAAACTACATCATGACCAGGGTCGTGAATTTGAGAACAAACTGTTCCAATCATTACAGCAGTTGTCAGGGGTTAGCCACTCGCGGACGTCACCTTATCACCCACAAGGCAATCCAGCTGAGCGCCTGAACCGCACCATTCTCCAGATGTTAAGAACATTGACTGATAGTGAGAAACTACGGTGGAAGGATCACCTCCCGCATGTTATACATGCATACAATTGCACCAGACATGAGTCAACCGGCTACTCACCGTTTTTCCTTCTCTACGGACGTCACCCACATCTCCCAGTCGACTTGCTGTTTGGATTGGTCGGAGAAAGAGAATCATATTCACCTACAGGATTTGCTGAAAAATGGGCTAAAAAGATGTCAGAAGCCTACCGCATTGCTGGCGAGAATAGCAAAAAGTCCAGTGCAAGGGGAAAATTGACGTATGACAAGAAAGCAAGGGGGGTTGTACTGCAACCAGGAGACAGAGTTCTGGTCCGGAACCTCAGTGAACGTGGAGGGCCGGGAAAATTAAGGGCATACTGGGAGAAGACTGTATACATAGTCGAACGTCAACTCGCTGAGAACCCAGTGTACATTGTCTGCCCTGAAACTGGAGACAAAAAGAAAAGCAGGACACTGCACCGTAATCTCCTTTTGCTGGTGAATGACTTACCTGTCGATGTCACTCCATCTGACACCAGATCTATTCCTGAGAAGAAAACACATAACAGACAAAACCAAGGGAGAATGACAGACACCCAAAGACGAGCAGACACCAGTGATGACAGTGAAAATGATTCAGATAATGATTCTGGCTCGGGATACTGGTTAAGGAGACCGACTGAAAGGATAGAGGAAAGACCTGTTACTTACCAGGAGCAACTCACCAGGCATCCAGAGATTCGGGGGTCAGAACCATCACCTGTAAGGAGAGAAAATAATACTGTACCTGAACACTTACCAGATCCTACTGGTGAAAACCAACCTTTACTCACTGTACCTGTGGAAGGGGAGGAAAACAATGGGCAACAAGACTGTGACTCAGAAGCTCGACCTTTGACTCCTCCTGTAGATCACACTCAGTCAGACTTCAGAAGGTCAGCTCGGGAGAAAAGGCCACGTCGTTTTCTCACATATGAGTCATTAGGTGAGCCATCAGTCCAGACGCACGCCACAGTTAACTCAGTGCCTGGATACACCGCACCCTATATACCTGTCATAGAAGCATCACATCACACTACACATGCACCCTCAATCTTTCCATACATCCCGCCTCTTTGTATGCCATAATCACACCCACTCCTT
Organism: Carassius auratus; assembly: GCF_003368295.1. NCBI lineage: Eukaryota > Metazoa > Chordata > Actinopteri > Cypriniformes > Cyprinidae > Carassius > Carassius auratus. Next base: position 111,350 of record NW_020524176.1, read on the forward strand.
TACTCCCAGACAGCATACATGCCATACCCTTACCAAGCACCAGCCACATACATTCCACCTACTATGCTTGTTTGTTGAATAGAGGTTTGAGAATCAAGGTTAAAGATTGAAAAATAGTTAAACTGTTTTGAGATAAAGATTTTTGGAAATGTCGGGAGCCATTCTTCTCTGTCAGGGAGCGTGTGATGCCCACTAAAAGTGTTATCACATTTGTGGTAGTTTCTGAAATTTGAAAATGAATGTTTTCGAATATTTGTTCAGAGGTAATTTACCTGGTTCCACCATCCTTTGACTAGGACGTTATATAGAGGAGTAATTGTGGAGTTCGCCAGCAGGGGGTAGTGTGGCATTTATTGTGCTCCACGGGGCTTTACGTCAGTTTTGTCCGCTTTGCGATTTTCCTCTTTCTGCTGAGCGAGACGAAAAACGGACGCAGAGTTTGCCTGGTCTCATTTATTTCTCCTGTTTTCAGGTTGGTGGAAAATTAAATTAATCTAATTACCTGAAGTGTAATATGTTGACATGTCACTGAATGTTTTAATGTTCGCTAATAAGGCTATGTAATGAGTATGTGGACATAATTGTATATATGGCAGTAGCCACATTTTCGCGCCTGTTAATGTCACCTGTTAATACCAAAGTCACGTCTGAAGAGTTTTATTTTTAGCTCCTTGAACATTTTTGTAAAGTTTTAATACTCTTGAAATGTATGATATTGTGTAAAATGTGAAAGGTTAATGTTAAAAACTGAGTTTGTCAGGGTTAAAAGCTGATGTTAAAACAAATGTGATTTATATTTTAAAAGTGGTTAAAAATAAGTTAAAAGTCTGTCAGCTCATGCATTTTGGGAAGAGTAAAAAAAAAATACTTTTGCTGGAAGAGGAAAATGCATTTAGGAACCATATGTAAATGGTAACAAACTATGTTTTATATGTAAGTGATGACATAATCTGTGTTTTATTTTGAGTTAAAAGGATACAACTTAAAGGGTAACCGTGGTTATTGTCAGTTTGATTTATTTAATCACCCAAAACTTAAAACTCAGTATTTGCTGAAAGATGAAAAAAAAGACAAATTGTATTTCATTTTGAAGTGTTTATTTGATAGTGAACATTGTGTGTTTGTAACAGAGGAGGATTTAAAATGTGAATGTCTAATAAATCCTCTCTCTCTTTCTGCTGAGCGAGACGAAAAACGGACGCAGAGTTTGCCTGGTCTCATTTATTTCTCCTGTTTTCAGAGAGAGCATATAAGCTGTTTATGTGGTGCCAGCCGGTACCTGTAACATAAGCACACACAGTTAAACTTTTATTCCTAACTAGTAATTCATTCCCAAAGCAACCAACTATGTGTCATTGTTGTTAACTAAGACTGAAACTACTAAAAACAGTTTTCTGTAATTGAATTAAAGCTTCTTTTTTTTTTCAAAAAAGTTGAAATGCTAAAATTATTAAAACTGACATAAACATTAAAAAAAATTAATAAAACTAATTCCTAAACTTCAAACTGCAATCTTGTCAATCTGAGTAAGTGCTGTAACAGTTTATAAAGACCTTGATGTTGTTTGGACACCGTGTGTGTGTGTGTGTGTGTGTGTGTGTGTGTGTGTGTGTCCACCTGGATGTTCCCTAACGCTACGAACTCTCGAAATGACTCAAATGATTCGCGCTCCCGCTACGAACTCTCGAAATGACTCAAATGATTCGCGCTCCCGCTACGAACTCTCGAAATGACTCAAATGATTCGCGCTCCCGCTACGAACTCTCGAAATGACTCAAATGATTCGCGCTCCCGCTACGAACTCTCGAAATGACTCAAATGATTCGCGATCCCGCTACGAACTCTCGAAATGACTCAAATGATTCGCGATCCCGCTACGAACTCTCGAACTGACTCAAATGATTCGCGATCCCGCTACGAACTCTCGAAATGACTCAAATGATTAGCGATCCCTCTTTGAACTCCCGAACTGACTCAAATGATATGCGAACCCGCTACGAACTCCCAAAGTATGGTTTAGTTTAGCAATTTCACTCCAGCAGCACTGTTTCACAGCTGAGAAACACACAGCGGTGATTCATTACTGAATTAATCTACAGCTTTGAACGAATCAGTCAGTGATTCAGTGACTCCTTCATTACGGAATAATTTCTGAGTGATTTAATGACTCACTCGCGGCCACCTACTGGCGCAGTTTCATATTTAAAGTATCATTTAAATATTATTTATAATTTGTATTATTTATGCAAAGGTTAATATAAAAATGTATTTGTAAAAATTCTTTCTGTAATGTCTATTCAATGCTTTTCTCATTTATCACAATAATAGTGATGTTTATTCTCCATCCAAATTGATTGCACATCATCTAATTAATGAATTTCTGTTAATAACCCTGATCTGTGCTTCATGTGCGTTTCGTGAAGCCGGTGTATCCGGGACAATCTCTGCAGACGGAGATGTGGAAGGAAGGGAACAGGATTCACATCCAGTGCAAGGTGACGAAGCGTTCGGTGTGTGTGTTTAGTCCTTCAGTGTGTGTTTAGCGCTGATCTGTTCTGGCTCTAGGTGAAGGAGAGCGGAGACGTGGTGCTGTCTGGAGCGTATATAGATCTGCAGATGGATGTGTGTGTCAGAGCCGGGTCTCCGCAGGTCTGCACACACACACACACACACACACACATCTCTGAGATCGCACGCAGGATCAGAGATGGCGGTCAGGAGCTGGTGAAGAAGGTCAACGCTGTGTTCGGATGGAGATCAGCAAAGACGGCAGAACTATCCGAGAGTGGAGTGAGCCAGACACTGCAGAATAACATTCATTCTCTTAACACAAGCAAAGATATCTGCCAAAGGGGCGAGGAATAGAATGAACTATTAAGAGAATATATTTTGAAGAAGAACACCATGACCTTCATCAAATTAAAATATCTTGTGTTTGTGTCCGAGTCGAACGGTGGCAGGTAAAAGAAAAGAGTAAAAAATAAACCCTGGACAATCTTCCTAAAACATACGTCTGCAGGAGCCTCGATGATTATAAATATGCTTTATCTTTATCAAAGTATTAGTTCATCAAGCCTTGTGTTCAACTCCATATTTATACTGAAATTAAAAGTAGCTGTGATCTTATTCTAGTTAGCGGCTCTGAAATCGAGTGACAGCTGATTGGTTGATTGACAAATGTCTTCACACACAAAGTGCTTCATATTCAAACACAGTTTAGATTAACACTCATATAACTGTATTGTTTGTGTGAGAGGAATCAAACAATCAAATCCTGCGATCGTTTACTCTTCCTCAGCCTGAACAAGTGTTTTTTTTTTTCTGTTGAACACTAAAGAAGATGTTTTTTTGAGAGCGAACCGTTGACGGCACCCATTGACTTCTGTGCTACAGGAAGAAATACTATGGAAGTGAATGGGTACCATCAACCGTTTGGTGTTTAAAGCATCATCTTTTTAGCATTCAGCAGAAGACAGAAACTCGTACAAAACATATATAATTTTTACATTTTATTTAAAAAAATAAATATGTAAAATAAGCACACACAGTTAAACTTTTATTCCTAACTAATAATTCATTCCCAAAGCAACCAACTATGTGTCATTGTTGTTAACTAAGACTGAAACTTCTAAAAACAGTTTTCTGTAATTGAATTAAAGCTTCTTTTTTTTTTCAAAAAAGTTGAAATGCTAAAATTATTAAAACTGAAATAAATATTTAAAAAAATTAATAAAACTAATTCCTAAACTTCAAACTGCAATCTTGTCAATCTGAATAAGTGCTGTAACAGTTTATAAAGACCTTGATGTTGTTTGGACACCGTGTGTGTGTGTGTGTGTGTGTGTGTGTGTGTGTGTGTGTGTGTGTGTGTCCACCTGGATGTTCCCTAACCGCTACGAACTCTCGAAATGACTCAAATGATTCGCGATCCCGCTACGAACTCTCGAAATGACTCAAATGATTCGCGATCCCGCTACGAACTCTCGAAATGACTCAAATGATTCGCGATCCCGCTACGAACTCTCGAAATGATTCAAATGATTCGCGATCCCGCTACGAACTCTCGAAATGACTAAAATGATTCGCGAACGCGCTACGAACTCTCGAAATGACTCAAATGATTCGCAATCCCGCTACGAACTCTCGAAATGACTCAAATGATTCGCGATCCCGCTACGAACTCTCGAAATGACTAAAATGATTCGCGATCCCGCTACGAACTCTCGAAATGACTCAAATGATTCGCGATCCCGCTACGAACTCCCGAACTGACTCAAATGATTTGCGAACCCGCTACGAACTCCCAAAGTATGGTTTAGTTTAGCAATTTCACACCAGCAGCACTGTTTCACAGCTGAGAACCACACAGCGGTGATTCATTACTGAATGAATCTACAGCTTTGAACGAATCAGTCAGTGATTCAGTGACTCCTTCATTACGGAATAATTTCTGAGTGATTTAATGACTCACTCGCGGCCACCTACTGGCGCAGTTTCATATTTAAAGTATCATTTCAATATTATTTATAATTTGTATTATTTATGCAAAGGTTAATATAAAAATGTATTTGTAAAAATTCTTTCTGTAATGTCTATTCAATGCTTTTCTCATTTATCACAATAATAGTGATGTTTATTCTCCGTCCAAATTGATTGCACATCATCTAATTAATGAATTTCTGTTAATAACCCTGATCTGTGCTTCAGGTGCGTTTCGTAAAGCCGGTGTATCCGGGACAATCTCTGCAGACGGAGATGTGGAAGGAAGGGAACAGGATTCACATCCAGTGCAAGGTGACGAAGCGTTCGATGTGTGTGTTTAGTCCTTCAGTGTGTGTTTAGCGCTGATCTGTTCTGGCTCTAGGTGAAGGAGAGCGGAGACGTGGTGCTTCTGTGCTACAGGAAGAAATACTATGGAAGTGAATGGGTACCATCAACCGTTTGGTGTTTAAAGCATCATCTTTTTAGCATTCAGCAGAAGACAGAAACTCGTACAAAACATATCTAATTTTTACATTTTATTTAAAAAAATAAATATGTAAAATAAGCACACACAGTTAAACTTTTATTCCTAACTAGTAATTCATTCCCAAAGCAACCAACTATGTGTCATTGTTGTTAACTAAGACTGAAACTACTAAAAACAGTTTTCTGTAATTGAATTAAAGCTTCTTTTTTTTTTTCAAAAAAGTTGAAATGCTAAAATTATTAAAACTGACATAAACATTTAAAAAAATTAATAAAACTAATTCCTAAACTTCAAACTGCAATCTTGTCAATCTGAGTAAGTGCTGTAACAGTTTATAAAGACCTTGATGTTGTTTGGACACCGTGTGTGTGTGTGTGTGTGTGTGTGTGTGTGTGTGTGTCCACCTGGATGTTCCCTAACCGCTACGAACTCTCGAAATGACTCAAATGATTCGCGATCCCGCTACGAACTCTCGAAATGACTCAAATGATTCGCGATCCCGCTACGAACTCTCGAAATGACTCAAATGATTCGCGATCCCGCTACGAACTCTCGAAATGACTCAAATGATTCGCGATCCCGCTACGAACTCTCGAAATGACTAAAATGATTCGCGAACGCGCTACGAACTCTCGAAATGACTCAAATGATTCGCGATCCCGCTACGAACTCACGAACTGACTCAAATGATTCGAGATCCCGCTTTGAACTCCCGAACTGACTCAAATGATTCGCGAACCCGCTACGAACTCCCAAAGTATGGTTTAGTTTAGCAATTTCACACCAGCAGCACTGTTTCACAGCTGAGAACCACACAGCGGTGATTCATTACTGAATGAATCTACAGCTTTGAACGAATCAGTCAGTGATTCAGTGACTCCTTCATTACGGAATAATTTCTGAGTGATTTAATGACTCACTCGCGGCCACCTACTGGCGCAGTTTCATATTTAAAGTATCATTTCAATATTATAATTTGTATTATTTATGCAAAGGTTAATATAAAAATTTATTTGTAAAAATTCTTTCTGTAATATCTATTCAATGCTTTTCTCATTTATCACAATAATAGTGATGTTTATTCTCCGTCCAAATTGATTGCACATCATCTAATTAATGAATTTCTGTTAATAACCCTGATCTGTGCTTCAGGTGCGTTTCGTGAACGGCACCCATTGACTTCTGTGCTACAGTAAGAAATACTATGGAAGTGAATGGGTACCATCAACCGTTTGGTGTTTAAAGCATCATCTTTTTAGCGTTCAGCAGAAGACAGAAACTCGTACAAAACATATATAATTTTTACATTTTATTTAAAAAAAATAAATATGTAAAATAAGCACACACAGTTAAACTTTTATTCCTAACTAATAATTCATTCCCAAAGCAACCAACTATGTGTCATTGTTGTTAACTAAGACTGAAACTACTAAAAACAGTTTTCTGTAATTGAATTAAAGCTTCTTTTTTTTTCAAAAAAGTTGAAATGCTAAAATTATTAAAACTGACATAAACATTAAAAAAAATTAATAAAACTAATTACTAAACTTCAAACTGCAATCTTGTCAATCTGAGTAAGTGCTGTAACAGTGTATAAAGAACTTGATGTTGTTTGGACACCGTGTGTGTGTGTGTGTGTGTGTGTGTGTGTGTGTGTGTGTGTGTGTGTGTGTGTGTCCACCTGGATGTTCCCTAACCGCTACGAACTCTCGAAATGACTCAAATGATTCGCGATCCCGCTACGAACTCTCGAAATGACTCAAATGATTCGCGATCCAGCTACGAACTCTCGAAATGACTCAAATGATTCGCGATCCCGCTACGAACTCTCGAAATGACTCAAATGATTCGCGATCCCGCTACGAACTCTCGAAATGACTCAAATGATTCGCGATCCCGCTACGAACTCTCGAAATGACTCAAATGATTCGCGATCCCGCTACGAACTCTCGAAATGACTCAAATGATTCGCGATCCCGCTACGAACTCTCGAACTGACTCAAATGATTCGCGATCCCGCTACGAACTCTCGAAATGACTCAAATGATTCCCGATCCCGCTTTGAACTCCCGAACTGACTCAAATGATTTGCGAACCCGCTACGAACTCCCAAAGTATGGTTTAGTTTAGCAATTTCCAGAGATGGGGACTCGAGTTTGAGACTCGGACTCGAGTGCGACTTAAGTCGCACAAACAGTGACTTCAGACTCGACTTCAGACTCGTCCTCGAAAGACTTCAGACTCGACTCGGACTCGAGCTCCGGGACTCGTGAACAATGTTAATTTTTAGTAAACGTCAGATGAGCTCGCTGTTAGAGTTGTGACGTTCGCGAACGAACCGATTCTTTTGAACGGCTCATAAACATGAACAATGGGAGCCGAGTCACGGCTGGAGGGGAGCCGTTCTTTCTGTCACTCTTTTTTCCTATGCGTGTTTCAGAGCGCGTGTTTCACACAGATGCACACAAATGAGCTCCTCCGCGAGACAGAACAGTTATAGGGGGAGGGGCGCACCCAGCGCAGGCCAACCCTTTATAGCGTGATGATATTAGTTATTAGTTGTGTACGCATCCTTGACGTGAGTACTCCAGTGGAAAAAAACCTGCGTGCCTCTGTCATTGGGTAGGAGCGGAGCCATGACGTTTTGCACAGATATTCATTGCAGCCCACTTTGTTATTGTTCATTGACTTGAAGGGGCTGATGTCCTATTTGCAAAGTTTACAGTAGTAATAGTATGTAGACATTTCCATTTTATTTATTCTAATTTTATCTACTTTAAATATTTTTGGTTCTCTATCAAAATGTTTCTTGTGTGATAACAATGTTCTTGTGTGGAAGTGTTTGTAGTAAAAGCTGTTTTGCACAGAAATTCATTGCAGCCGGCTTTGTTTTTGATGTTTATTTGTGAGTAGGTATTGTATGAATAACATAAGTCAGCGTAGCTTTGTTCATTCTTAAGCCAGACAAGAGGTGTGCAGCTATACAGCCAGGACAGACAGAAGGCCATTACTGAATCCATAAATGCAAAATACAGATATTAACTTAAAAGTAAAGCATTCTTGATGTTTTTGTCATGTTGCAATAGCCTGTTTACACTGATTATATACCAAAATCAAAGTTGATATTGTATGCTAATAGATAGAGTTGTCATAATAACATATTACATGCTTTGAATTCCTTATATATAGCTATGCAGTGTTCTAAGCAGCTTGGATGGGTCGCTGTACGTGATGCAACATTTATTATAACCAGAGACTTAATATAATAAAGAGACTTGAGACTTGACTTGGACTCTAGCTCAGAGACTTGAGACTTGACTTGGACTCTAGCTCAGAGACTTGAGACTTGACTTGGACTCTAGCTCAGAGACTTGAGACTTGACTTGGACTCTAGCTTAGAGACTTGTGAGCATCTCTGGCAATTTCACACCAGCAGCACTGTTTCACAGCTGAGAAACACACAGCGGTGATTCATTACTGAATTCAGCTTTGAACGAATCAGTCAGTGATTCAGTGACTCCTTCATTACGGAATAATTTCTGAGTGATTTAATGACTCACTCGTGGCCACCTACTGGCGCAGTTTCATATTTAAAGTATCATTTCAATATTATAATTTGTATTATTTATGCAAAGGTTAATATAAAAATTTATTTGTAAAAATTCTTTCTGTAATATCTATTCAATGCTTTTCTCATTTATCACAATAATAGTGATGTTTATTCTCCGTCCAAATTGATTGCACATCATCTAATTAATGCATTTCTGTTAATAACCCTGATCTGTGCTTCAGGTGCGTTTCGTGAACGGCACCCATTGACTTCTGTGCTACAGGAAGAAATACTATGGAAGTGAATGGGTACCATCAACCGTTTGGTGTTTAAAGCATCATCTTTTTAGCGTTCAGCAGAAGACAGAAACTCGTACAAAACATATATAATTTTTACATTTTATTTAAAAAAAATAAATATGTAAAATAAGCACACACAGTTAAACTTTTATTCCTAACTAATAATTCATTCCCAAAGCAACCAACTATGTGTCATTGTTGTTAACTAAGACTGAAACTACTAAAAACAGTTTTCTGTAATTGAATTAAAGCTTCTTTTTTTTTTCAAAAAAGTTGAAATGCTAAAATTATTAAAACTGACATAAACATTAAAAAAAATTAATAAAACTAATTACTAAACTTCAAACTGCAATCTTGTCAATCTGAGTAAGTGCTGTAACAGTGTATAAAGAACTTGATGTTGTTTGGACACCGTGTGTGTGTGTGTGTGTGTGTGTGTGTGTGTGTGTGTGTGTGTGTGTGTGTCCACCTGGATGTTCCCTAACCGCTACGAACTCTCGAAATGACTCAATGATTCGCGATCCCGCTACGAACTCTCGAAATGACTCAAATGATTCGCCGATCCCGCTACGAACTCTCGAAATGACTCAAATGATTCGCGAACCCGCTACGAACTCTCGAAATGACTCAAATGATTCGCGATCCCGCTACGAAACTCTCGAAATGACTCAAATGATTCGCGAACCCGCTACGAACTCTCGAAATGACTCAAATGATTCGCGATCCCGCTACGAACTCACGAACTGACTCAAATGATTCGAGATCCCGCTTTGAACTCCCGAACTGACTCAAATGATTCGCCGAACCCGCTACGAACTCCCAAAGTATGGTTTAGTTTAGCAATTTCACACCAGCAGCACTGTTTCACAGCTGAGAAACCACACAGCGGTGATTCATTACTGAATGAATCTACAGCTTTGAACGAATCAGTCAGTGATTCAGTGACTCCTTCATTACGGAATAATTTTCTGAGTGATTTAATGACTCACTCGCGGCCACCTACTGGCGTACTTTAATATTTAAAGTATCATTTCAATATTATTTATAATTTGTATTATTTATGCAAAGGTTAATATAAAAATGTATTTGTAAAAATTCTTTCTGTAATGTCTATTCAATGCTTTTCTCATTTATCACAATAATAGTGATGTTTATTCTCCGTCCAAATTGATTGCACATCATCTAATTAATGAATTTCTGCTAATAACCCTGATCTGTGCTTCAGGTGCGTTTCGTGAACGGCACCCATTGACTTCTGTGCTACAGGAAGAAATACTATGGAAGTGAATGGGTACCGTCAACCGTTTGGTGTTTAAAGCATCATCTTTTTTAGCATTCAGCAGAAGACAGAAACTCGTACAAAACATATATAATTTTTACATTTATTTAAAAAAAATAAATATGTAAAAATAAGCACACACAGTTAAACTTTTATTCCTAACTAATAATTCATTCCCAAGCAACCAACTATGTGTCATTGTTGTTAACTAAGACTGAAACTACTAAAAAACAGTTTTCTGTAATTGAATTAAAGCTTCTTTTTTTTTTCAAAAAAGTTGAAATGCTAAAATTATTAAAACTGACATAAACATTTAAAAAAATTAATAAAAAAACTAATCCTAAACTTCAAACTGCAATCTTGTCAATCTGA
>NW_020524177.1:0-43301 GCF_003368295.1 Carassius auratus
ATATATATATATATATATATATATATATATATATATATATATATATATATACAACACATACATACAAAATGCTGCTTTAAACTTTGTGAACCTTTTAGAATATTAGAGCGCGATATAGAGCCTATTTACACTAAGTGAAAATAGCGCATTTTCTGAGTGATAGATGATATTTATAATTAATAAATATAGCAGTATTTTTAGCGATTTACTATTTACACTAAAAAAAGGAGAGAAAAAAAGTTTGCCATAAGGCGGATTCAAATCTGGGCTCATTGAGTTAAAATGTCTTTTTTAATATTGATTAGCCCAGTCACACATTGGTGGGTGAAGCTGGTGTCTCTGCCAACAAGGTGACCTATTTTTGCAGTTTTTACGATTCTGATTTTTTAATATATATATATATATATATAGGCCTATTTCCAACAATTAAACAGTTGCCAACAGAAAAAAACAGGGTCAGCACACAAACTTCCCGTGCCTATGACCCCAGGGTAACAACCAAAGGCCTTTCCTCACATTGGCTGATGTTAATGTCTCTATTGATAACATCTGGTAGTAATTTCCCCACGCGTTATCTAGAAAACTGTAAACAAAACTAAATAAAGATGCCACAACTCTTGTTTTCTTTAAAAATGAAGTATTTTGCTGACAGATGCTTCTGCCATATGCCTAAAGCACTTCCACGGAAGACAGACCATGTGAGAATTCCTGCTATTAATTTTAGCACACGTTTTTTTTTTTTATCATTATAATTCGATAAGATGTGTCTTTGTGAACACGTGTGGATGATCCACGCACCCCCTCCTCTAATCACCAGCTATCCAGAAGAAATCGGAGGATTGGGAGTGTAGAACAATCAGTGTGGATGCACAGCGCCGCCATGCGAACAGAAAAGGCAGTGCACTGACGCTCGGTTTTCCTTCGCGCTGACGAAGGAGGGAGGAGAGACTTCTGTTCGAGCTGGGAGAAGAAGCGCAGAGGAAACTTCTGCATCTTTGCTTCTCACTCACTCCTTTATTTTGGACGTTGTTCTGATTTCTGCTTTACCTAGTAAAGGCATGTATCTCTGATAAACCTAAACCTAAATCAGCAGTCGAAAAGTTCTTCAGATTTTCTTATCTTGGGTGGGTAAGTGAAGACTTACTTTTATATAAATAACGTTGACAGTGCGTTTTTATTTCTCAAGAGCGCAAGTTTGGAAATGATCAGTCACAGGTCTGCACATTTTTTAGTTATTCAATAATCTGTAAATTCTCAACAATTTGTAAATAATTTATTGAATAATTTATTTAAAAGAACAAATGGTATTGCATGCTTTATTTTATGGTGGTTTCTTCATATATGTCTCATTTTCCTTGCTGCTGTTCTTTTTGATTGATTGTAAAACTTTATTTTTTTATGCTGGGAATACACGTGTTCACTGTATATTGCATAATATACTGAATATTGTCTAATGAGCCAGAAATATCTAGAGTTATGGTGTAATCAGTGTTAAAAACAAACAAACGTTAAACTTAATGTAATAAAAGGTAAAATAACTTTTTTTGAGTAATGCATATGTAATATTTTGCAATATTTCATTATAATTATTTCTTAATTCATCTTATCATTGGATCACCTGTGCTGATTGAATGTAAGCTTGAATAATGGTGTTTTTGACAAAATGCCATATTTCAGATTTTATGCATTTTTTATTTCAGCTGATTTTAATAAACACGAAAGCCTAGCTGAGATAATGGTTTCAAATACAGAATTTATTTGAAAATGTCTGAAATATTTGAATTGGCTGTTTTTGATAGAAGATGCTTATAATAGTAATAGTTAGTATGAATTGGCATCTGACAAACTGAGATGAGGTCTAGAGAGAATTTGACCTCAGATTAGCTGAACAGAATATCTATTTACAACATAGAGCAATAAATAAAAATACTTTCCTCTGAGACAAAAGCTTACTTTAAGTTACTTTTTTAAGTCTTATTTTATGGGATGGATGGGGGCTCAGAAAGTCACTTTGAGTCACTTTTGTCTTATTGGACACCTTTGATATACTATCCTGTACAATTGTTAAAATCCAGTAATTATAATGATATCTGACATGTGGATGAAAATCCACCCTCGCTATCTACATGCAATTATTATTATTATTTATAATATTGTGCAAAGTCCATGTGAATTGGGTCCATTTTGACCAGTGGCTTTGAAAAAGAAAGCAATTGCAACTTCTGTTTGGTGTTTTTCAGCAGGCAGTCTGAACAATAAGTCAATACATGAAATTACTAACTTGAAGAAACTTTAGCAGTTAAAAAGTTTGAAAAAAACCCAGGGAGAATTCCTTTATTGAAAACAAACTTCCGGGTAGCCTAAGCCCAACCACCCTTATTTTTAAGCTGAATAAGGAGCAACAGTGCCTGGCCCAATATTGTTTTTTTTTTTTTTTTTTTTTTTTTCAGTTGTCTGCCTCGGTCATGAAAGCACAAGTTGTTGTTCACAATAAATTGTTCCCATTCAATGTTTCTTGAAACCTTTTAAAAAAGTTGAGAAAGAACTTAACTTCATAACTTAAGAGTTATAAGTTGTGAAAACAATCTAACCAGCTACAAGGTGAATGTCGACATTACAAACTTTGACTTTGATTTGAAGAATGGTTGATTCATCACACATCTGTGGTTATTTTATACAGTAGTTAGTATTAGCAACTTGCATAAAAAAAAAAACTCCTAAGAATTGAACTGTGTGAAATTTATACTGTAGAACAAAACCACTGATTATAACATGAAATTTACTCAAAAATTGTTTTCGCCTTTCTCAAATCAAAGCTGTCTGACCATGTGAACATCACACGGTCGGAGGCCCCTCCCATGATTGTTTAGTTGACAGCAGTGTTTCAGCACAGACTGGACCCTGATTGAGCCGTCATCAGTCAGAGATGCAGACAAGCATGACTCCTAAGTGATTGAGGTCTTTTGTTGTTGGATGTAATAATGAACATAGCAGTATACATCTGAGCGACTGAAATTGCTTGAGGATTAATTTACGTTTGGATCTGAAGGGAATGTGCCCTTGATCTACTTAAATGCGTTTATGTTTCGCGTGAATCATTCAAAATCCAGCCTCATCCTACAAAAGCAGTGAGTATAATATATTTTAATTAATCATTGCAAATCGCCTTTTATAATAATGTGCTAATTAGCAAGTTCCACTATGAATGTGGCTGAAGTAAACAGTTTCTCATAGAGCAGTTCTGAAACGAGAGGCGGGTAAAAAAAGAAAATGTTTTTAACGTTACAGACTTTTCATTAAGACACTAAAAAAATCAAATTAACTTGTGGAAAATGGGCATTATATGACCCCTTTAAAGGTGTTTATGTAGGATTGACACCCGAGTGGTTGAACTAGGTATTGCAGTCCAAATTGTTTTTCAGATAAACAAGTATCTTAACTTTGTATGTTTCCTAAATATCTGCAAACATGGCATTGCAGATTTAGTAGAGTCGAAAACCTACATACAGCACCTTTAAGGAAGTGTAAAATAATTATAATGAATATAACCTCAGTACATGTAATTCTTTAATATCCTTTGCCTTTCCCCCCTTTTCTTGTTTAATTGGACTCTCGTTTCATCTCTTAGACATACAAACAACAAAAAGAGTGCCAAATTGATTTTGATGCATTTATTTTTGCAACTTTTATGAATTGATAATATTATAACTTGACATATGCAAATCCAGAATATTTGTTTTCTGTTCTTATTTTTATTAAAGCTTTTTGTTGGAATATTCTTTTATCTTGCTGCCCTGTTTCTATATGTTTCTACAAGTTTAGAAAAAATATTACTGTACTATAACGTGTAAAATGGGAACATGAAAGGAACATTCTGAAAGCATCTCATGTAAACACCATAATCATAATATTGGCTTATTTAGAATAAGGTAAATAATTAGATTACTGATGTCCATGTAAACGTAGTCATTGATCATTTGTGATCTTAATGAATTAAATGTTTGATCATGGTCAACACATCGTGTTTGCTTGTCTGTTAAGGAAGAAGAATGAGGATGATGGTACTATCGATCCTCCTCCTGTTGTTTGTGGGTGTTCACGTACAGGGCCAGACTTTGGACATCCGTGAAACCTGCAACTGTAAGTAACTTACTTAATTCAGTAACCGATTATTCTGTATTATTCTATGAATGCATTATTACACCTATGTTTTAGTTAAAAATATGGATGAAATGATTAAATTGATCAAAAGAGCCAGTAAAAACATTTATAATGTTACAATTTTCTTTTGAATTTTATATGCATCAAAGAAAAAAAATATTATCGTTTCTACAAAAAATAAATAAATAAATAAATAAGCAGCACAACTGTTTTTTCTTTTAAACATTGGTTATAATAAGAAATGTTTTTTTGAAGCAGCAAGTCAGCATATTAAAATGTCTTCTGAAGGATCATGTGATACTGAAGGCTGGAGTAATGATTCCTGGCATCAAAGGAATAATAATAAAAAAAAAAAAAAAAAAAAAAAATATATATATATATATATATATATATATATATATATATATATATATATAATATATATATATAGTACCACATTGAATATGTCTTTGTACATTTTTTTCTTTCACTTTTAATCTTACTGCCATTATATATATATATATAATAACTGTACCATTATAAATGTCTTTTTTGTCACTTCTGACAGATTGAATGCTGCCTTGCTGTAAAAAAAAAAAAATCTTACTAACCCCATAGTTTCGACATATTATTTTAATGAATATTAACATTCTTTGATGTTAGTCTATTTTGTTTAAGTGACTTATGTTGCTGTGTGTGTTCCGTCTCTTCAGACACAATCAATTGCCCAATCCATTTGTACTTTGTCATCGACACATCTGAGACCATAGCTCTACAGGAGAACCCACCTGGCAGCTTGGTCAATAGCGTCAAAAACTTTGTCATTGAATTTGCTGAGAAACTAAAAAGCGTTAACCAAGATTTAGTTCACATGAGCTGGTCTATAGGAGGCCTTCACTTCTCCCAGAAGCAGGTGTTCTTCAGCCAAATCACCAGTGCAGATGTGTTCATTGAGAATCTAAAGAAAATTGTGTACTTGGGAAAGGGCACTCACATTGACTGCGCCATCACCAACATGACCCAACAACTGCTCAACACACCGTCCGAACCCAAAGCCAAGCGCTTTGCGGTGGTCATCACCGATGGTCATGTGACAGCTAACCCATGTGGTGGGATCAAAGTTGCGGCAGAACGAGCACGTGATGAATTCATTAAGATCTTCGCTGTCGCATCGTCCCAGAACCTAGAGGAGGCAGGACTGAGGGAGATTGCTAATTCACCTGCTGGAGTTTATCGTAACAAATACATGGCGGTTGATCTATCGGGAGGGAGGCCAGTCATAGTGAAATCAACAATCGATCGCATTTATGATGCAATGGTAATGCAATGCCTTTCATACTTTTCTTTTGGGCATACAGTGGTATAATACTCTGAAATTAAGATTCTGGATGATTTTCAGACATATTTCATGATGAAAACGTGATTAAATACTTCACTGATGTTTGTTGTGAGCTAGGGACTATAATTATAATAATCTTCCTTTGCTCTCATTCTCTCTTGCAGCTTCATCTGGCTTATCAAGAGGTGAGATCCATACCAGTTTACTAACATCTATTGAGTTAAATGATTTTTCTCATTGGGTTCCAACTTGTTGAATCACTTTTTACTGTCACTACAGTATATACTCCTCAAAATAAAATGAGGTTTTCTCAGCAATGAAACAGAAGAACCATTTAGTTTAAAGCATGTGGACTTTATTTTCCATATAAATATTTTAAATAATAATGCAAATATTTGATGTACCATCGTCACATTTTTATTTTTAAATTTTTATTATTATTGCTTTTTTTACATTACATTACAATGTATCATCTGATTTAATTTCATCATTATTTTCCAGTGCTACTCTGTGAAATGTTTGGAGACTAAAGGACCTGTAGGTCCACCAGGACACAGGGGACAGAAAGTGGGTATCTTAAAAATTTGATTAAAAAAAATCTTAACTAACAAGTAATTGCAGTATGTCTTTCTTTTTGCTAAACACTTGATCTAATCCCTTGGTTATTACAGGGAGCTAAAGGAGATAATGGCGATGCCGGTCTTAAAGGTCAACGGGGACGTCCTGTGAGTACAAACCAGTTCTCATGAACGCATTTGGTAAAATACAGCATTTCTATATCTAAAACTATATCTAATTTGTATTCAGTGAGACTCTCACACCAGTACTATTTTATTAGTAGTAATAACTCATGTCAAAACCTACAGGGAGATCCAGGTATTGAGGGACCCATTGGACATCCTGGAACAAAAGTAAGTACTTCACATTCCTCAGGCACATGTTAATGTCTAGTCATAGACCAATATGTATTGGTCAGACCAATTAATCTGCATGTATTTGGCTATTTAAAGATTATCTGCAATACGTGATAAAGTGTTTTTGCTTTGCTGATTACCAGAAGGGAGCATCAGACAACCTTGACAATATATCATTTTATTTTTATGCTTTTAGATAATTTTAAGGAAATGTCGTTTTACACGTGCATCTCAAAAATGTGAATATTATGGAAAATTTCTTTATTTTTTGTTATTTAATTAAACAAAGAAAACTCTAATTTTCTAGATTTTTTGCACACAAACTGAAATATTTCAAGAGTTTTTTGTTTTAATTGTGATGGTTACAACTTACAGCTTAGGAAAAAAAAAAAATGTAATATTCTGTTTTGAGCTTGATTAGTTAGATTAATTTTTAGTATAAATACTGGGTACATCTTGGACTAGTTTAGAACATGCAACCACAATTATGGGAAAGACTACTGACTTGTTAGTTGTCCAGAAGACAATCATCAACACCCTCCACAAGGAAAGTAAGCCACAGAAGGTCATTGCTGAAAGGGCTGTCTGTTCACAGAGTGCTGTATCAAAATATATTCATAGAAGGTTGACGGGAAGGAAAAATTGTGGTAGGAAAAGGTGCACAAGCAACAGGGATGACCACAGCCTTGGGAAGATTGTCAGGGAAAGAAGATTCAAGACCTTGGGAGAGCTTCATAAGGAGTGGGCTGAAGCTGGAGTCAGTGCATCTAGAGTCACCACACTCAGACGTCTTCAGGAAAAGAACTACAGCTGTCACATTCCTAAAACCAAGCCACTCCTGAACCAGAAAAAGCATTTCACCTGGGTAAGGAGAAAAATAACTGGACCGTTGCTGAGTGGTCCACAGTCCTCTTTTCTGATGAAAGTAAATTTAGCATTTCATTTGGAAATCAAGGTCTGGGGTCTAGAGGAAGACTGGAGAGGAATCCAAAAGTCCAGTGTGAAGTTTCTGAAGTCAGTGATGATTTGGGTGCCATGGCGTCTGCTGGTTTTGGTCCATTGTGTTTTATCTAGTCCAAAGTCAATGCAGCCATCTACCAGGAGATTTTGGAGCACTTTATGCTTCCATCTGCTGACTTTTTAGATCTTGAAAAAAACTTTGTAAATCTTTTTTTAGATTGATCTTTGAGAAAATATTCAATTTATTTGAAATACAGATTTTTTTAAAAATTTCCTAAGCTTTAACTCATAACCATCAGAGTTAAAACAAAAAACTCTAGAATATAACAAAGTTTGCTTTTTAAATTACATTACAAAAAATATGTACCTCTTCCATGATATTTCTAATTTTTTGAGAAGCACCTGTAAATGTTCACTTTAAGCATTTAATTTCAAACTTTGTGTACATCTAATTAGCTTTCATTAAAATCCATTATGTATATTTTGGCATTATTGCACTGGATTTTACTGTGCAATCCAATTTACTGCTGGTAAACTCCCCCCAATTTTTTGTGTGTGTTTTTCTCATTTAGGGAGAACTCGGTCTCAAAGGTGAAAAGGTATGATTTTCTCAAAGTTATCTGTTAGATTAGAACACATATATATATATATATGCTGACATATTGATAATGCAGCAACAACACTTACATGCAAATTATCTGATTTTAGGGAGATATTGGAGCACAAGGGAGAAAGGTAAGTTCCTTAGACCATTTTCTCTGTATGCAGAATCTTCCATGCTGCATGTATTTTCAAATGTTTATAATATTTTTTATTATTTTTCTAACAGGGTGTTGCTGGGACACCTGGCAGAAATGGAACAGATGGGCAGAAGGTTAGTTATGGTAAATTTGAGGTAGTGAATTGTGGATAGTTAAAAACAAAACAAAAGATAAAATAAAAATGACTTTTTTTTGTTACAGGGAAAAATTGGCAGGGTTGGCGCTCCTGGCTGCAAAGGTGACCCTGGTGACAAGGTGTGTGGGTCTTTTCCTTTGAGTAATAGATTCTTGCCATGCAAGTCCATTAACAGATGAATGTGCCTTTTGCAGGGTCCTGATGGCTATCCTGGAGCTGCTGGAGAACCTGGTTATCCAGGGAGTCCGGGAGAAAAGGTACCTGATAAATTATAGACAAAATAAACATTGACATTTAAAAGACATGAATTAGGAAATTGGTTTGAGGTGTCACGGTTTCTCACTTTCTTTTCAGGGTGATCCAGGTCGTCCAGGAAGACCAGGACAACCCGGGACAGTTGGAGATCCTGGATCCAAAGTAAGATTTCAGAACCACAGAGTAGGGTTGTGATGGTAAATCAACGTGTAACAACACCGGTATCACTGAGGGGACAGGGCAGTCCCTCTTTTCATCGCTTTCCTAGCTTTTAAAAGCAGCGTGTGCATTATGCTTTGACTTTCAAATAGCGCCAATTCAGTGTAAAGCAATGGTTCGTTTTTAGTTTGTTAATTTTCCCTCTTTTCCTCACTTTCCTTGGCTTTTAAGTGATGTTTAAATAACAACTTTTGGGAGGAGCACACGCAGATAATTAAAACGCCCAATCATCCAATCAGCGCAAGTCTGAACCATTATAAATAATCAAAGAAGTCCTACCAAAGAAGTCCGACCAAATACGCATAACATTTCACTCTGTTTATTATATGTAAGTGTGAACTCGTGAAAATGGCTTAAAAGCGCAGTGCGGATTTTACTCTCACTTTTAAATTAGCGCCAGTTCAGCGTCAACTGCGGAGAAATGACACAGTGACAGTTGCTCGGCACGCTGCATTGAGCAGCCACGTTCAGTTTTTAATTGCAGTGTCTGTTCTTTAACTAAATGATTTTTATTACTATAAAAAATACAAATTATTAATTAGATTAAATGATAAATTATTCGCTATTATCAGTCATATTGTAATGTGCTCTCTGACACCCCCTACAGGGAGAGAGAGGAAGTCCCGGATCACCTGGAGAGCCTGGCCTGAAAGGATCTGCTGTATGTATTTGTTTTAATTATAGACATTACTGTTATTTTAACATTGTAAATTAGAGATGATGTTAAAAAGAACATTGCTTTGTTTTATAGGGGATAGCTGGAGGACCTGGACCTAAAGGCGACCCTGTGAGGAATTATTTTTCGTTCATGTTTGTATTGTAAAACTACAGTAGGTGGACTTTTGGTGATATTTAAAATTTTATTGTTAGGGAAGACGAGGAGACTTTGGACTTAAAGGCAGCACTGGGCCAAATGGGGGAAAAGGAGAAAAGGTAAGTGTTTTTGTAAAAATTATAACTTTACAAAAAAAATTTTGTCTCAATTTAGTAAATTTAGTGTGCGGTCCTTATTGTACTATATACTCAGATTGCATGAGGGGAGACAATGTTATTTAATTAAACAATTATTTTAACAATGTCCTGAATGATTAATTGAAGTATTTATAATGTTTGACAGGGTGAACCAGGTTCTGAGGGAACAAGGGGTCTTGCAGGCGAGCCTGGCAACCAAGGTTCCAAGGTAAGAGTCATTGATTTGGCTGCTTAAAAACAGGTGAGTGTAGTAAAATACATTTTTGTTGGTTTTATGGTGGACATGATTGAAAAAATTATTATTATTTTTTTTTTTCTAGGGTGAAAACGGACTTCCAGGACCAAGAGGCTCACCAGGAGCTCCTGGAGAATCAGGCAGAATTGTAAAACAATTAATTTAGCTAAATTTAATATTTGCCAGCCATTTTATGGTATACATAGGCTACAAATGTCCAAAACCAAAAGCAGTTGCCTTTTTGTCTTGCTGCTTACGGCAGAGGATGAACTTATTTTGCTGGATGAACAAGCCGCAAAAAACATGTTTTCCTCTGTTGTAGGGTTCTCAAGGTGACCCAGGTGATGCTGGCCCTAGAGGTGAACCTGGCCCTCCAGGACCACAGGTACATCACACACAAAAAAATCTGATGGTTTTAAAATCAATGTTAGCATGTCTGTTGTAAATACAAGACGCTGATTCCTTTGCTGTAGGGTGATCCTGGCAGACCTGGATTCAGCTATCCTGGACCAAGGGGAGCTACGGTACTGCAATGAGTTAAATGTGTACTTGTACTGAATTAATTTTCAGTTTACAGAGCTTTAGATCACATTATGTTTTACGATTTGATATTATACAACTAAAATATTACAATGTACTATATATGTTTGTTCTGCAGGGTGACAAGGGTGATAAAGGTTCGCCTGGACCCAGGGGAAGTAGAGGAGACTGCGGACCAAAGGGCGAACCGGGTTCAAAGGGAACTTCTGGAGAGCCGGTCAGAAAATTAGCTGTTCAGAAATAAAATGCCATTTGCAACCGGTTTTATTTTCATAGTGTGATAATATCTTTTCATTTTGTTTCAGGGAGAGCCCGGGCCCCCAGGAGAACCTGGAAGAAGGGGCATTAAAGGAGGTCCAGGAAGAGATGTAAGTTAAATTTTTAGTGCATATTAATGTTTAAAGGAAGTTTGGGTAGGACTGGGTGATAAACAATGTCATAGTGCAATTGCAGATTGCAATAATGATAAGATGGATTAATCTGACAGTCTTTCACACAGCAGAAATAAACGAAACACCAGCTAGCCAGTGCATGCTGCTAATACGTCGCAGTGCATGTTCTCTTTCGTCTACTACACAAACTCAAGCAAGCGTGATTCCCACAAGCATTTTTCAGTGTCTGCTGTCTCAATGTATGAAGTCATGACCACATAAACTTCACTAGCAATTCAACATTTAGATTAAGAAAAAATACCTTAAATCATTTATAAACCTACACAACACAGGATAACACATCATTATCTAAATACGCTGTTTATTGCAACTTCAAAATAAAACTCAAAAAACTTGCTTTGATTTTAAATTTTTTGATGTCCACACGTTCTTGTTCAAGAAACAAAAGTGGCTGTAGCATTTCTATCCTAAAGAAGTGGCCAAATATTAAAGATTAAGGGGACATTTGAACTAAATCGGATTTAAAAAACGAAACTGAAAAGTACTGTGCATGCGCAGTGACATAAAAATAGCGCAATGACGTATGCCGCGCAGAACAAGCTGTTCTTCTTGGTGAATAAAGTGTCCTAAAGAAGTGTGCTGTCATTATAAAACTCCCCTTTCACCCAGCATCTGTGAATTGGAGCAGGACAACGTTCCACCAGTCTTTGTTTAAGACTCATTAACAGGCGACTGGTTTTGGGTGCGGAAAGGGGAACTTTTACTACTCTTTTTAAAAGTAGGCAGCACTGCACAACAGTTCATGTGCTGGTTGTTACCTTATTAGAACCCGAAGTAGATATATATTATGTGTGCTTTGTAAATAACAACAGCAGGAAATTGGATATTCATGCAGTGTGTATATGTCAAAAGATTCAATCTGGGGTGCATTTCCCGAAAGCATAGTTCCTAACCTGTTAGCAACTTTGTTGGTTGTAATACAATTTCCCATTGCCAACCAACTAAGTTGCTAACAGGTTAACAGTTTAGCAACTATGCTTTTGGGAAACACACCCCTAATCAGAAGCTTGTGACAGATAAACGTGCATATCAACCATATCATCCATGTTTTAATAAAGGTTTGTTGAGCAGCATTTTGTTTAAAAAAAAAAAAAAAAGAATTATGAGGAAATAATAAATAAGTATAATGGATTTTAATGGGGCCCTAAATTAACAGGTGGATAAATCTGTGGAGTTCAATTATGAAAAAACTAGTTATGTTTACATTAATTGTCTAACAAACATGTGGAATGAATTTCCTTTGCCATTAATGGTAAATATTGTTATATGGAAATAAATATTGATATGGTTGATATTTAAAATAATAGTTTTGCCTATATTGCCCAGCCTTACGTTTGGGATATTTCATTTATTTTGTCGTAGAAAAGTACTTAAACAACAGTAAATGGTAGCAGTAAACCAAGGTCTGAACGTATACAATTTAAGTTAACTTTTAATCAAATTTTTTCGAATTGTGTCCTTAACAGGGTGGCCCTGGACCAAGCGGAGACCCTGGCCTTAGTGTAAGCATTAAAATTCCCATTTCCAAAATACATTGCTCACAATAACTTTAAGAAAGAATGTTGTATACATACTATACATTTTCTCAGGAATGTGATGTCATGAGCTACATCAGAGAGACGTGTGGATGCTGTGGTAAGATTCTCACACTATAAATTTGCAGTAAAAATGAATGGATTGCTACAGTATATATTCACTAAATGTTCTTGTATGTTTCAGATTGTGAAAAGAGATGCGGTGCCCTGGATATTGTGTTTGTGATTGACAGCTCTGAAAGTGTGGGCATGACCAACTTCACCCTGGAGAAGAACTTTGTGATCAACACCATCAACAGGCTGGGCTCAATGGCAAAAGATCCCAGTTCTGAAACAGGTAAAAAGACATTTTGGAGCCAACGTTTACATGAAGAAGCACCATTCACATTTACTTCTAGTCAATTTTACAGTTCCAATTAGCTTTAAATATAATAAGAAGCAATGCAGTTTAGTGGTTTAACGTAATCTAACAATTTGTCAGGAACTCGAGTTGGTGTTGTCCAGTACAGTCACAATGGAACATTCCAGGCTATTCGCCTCAACGACTCCAGGATTGACTCCATGTCTGCCTTCAAACAAGCCGTGAAGAACCTCGAGTGGATCGCTGGAGGAACCTGGACGCCTTCAGCCCTGAAGTTTGCCTACGATAACTTGATTCGGGATAGCCGTCGTTCTAAGGCTAATGTGACAGTGGTTGTGATCACAGACGGCCGGTATGACCCCCGTGATGATGACTCACTGCTCGGTTACCTCTGCACAACCAATAACATTGATGTGAGTGCCATCGGTATTGGTGACATGTTTGACCAGCCGGAGGAGAATGAAAGCCTGAAGTCCATCACTTGCAACAAAAAAGGAAGAGTCATGGGAATGAGGCGTTTCGCTGATCTGGTTGCAGAGGATTTCATTGATAAGATTGAGACTGTACTCTGCCCAGGTGAGTCCTGACTTCACTATGCTTTTTAGCTTGCTGTCTTAATATCCAGAAATAGAGATTTCTTTTAATTACTTTTCTTTTCTTTGTTTTAGATCCAGTGGTTGTTTGCCCACATCTTCCATGTCAAATGGGTAAGTGTTGTTATTCATAATAACTTTCCTAATGGCTGAGAAGACAGTCAAGTGTTTGGTATCATTTTTTTTTAATTATTTAATTGTTTTTAAATTGCCTTTTTTTTCACAGGTTTAGAATGGGGGCAAAATACTCTATACAATGCATCCAAATAGTGTTATTTATTTACTATTACACTATTTATTAGTATTTTTACTTTAATTCAGTTTACATTTTAGTGACTGTGCTTTTATCATTTTATTCGTTTTTTTTGTTTATTTGTTACATTTCTATTTTTGTTTTAGTCATTAAAAATGCTTTGGTGGGCATGCAGCCTAAAGGCCCGTTACACCAAGAATGATAACTATAAAGATAACGATATTAGCGTCCACAGCAGCGAACGATATTGTCTGTGTATTCTAAGCGGACGCGCGTCTGCTGCTTTAAATTCTCGAGCTCATTACAGCAGGATTGATTCTGATTGGTTTTTATCGTTCATCAGAATAAAAAAATCGTTCTGAAAGTGATTCCAACGATATAGTTTCTCTTTGCCTTAATCGTTATAATTGTGGTGTGGACTCCGCTATTCTGTAATATTGAGAACGATTTTTAGAACTATCTTTATCGTTATCTTTATAGTTATCATGCTTGGTGTGAACGGGCCTTAATAGTTTCAGTGTCAGCCGTGACAGCTAGAATGCTAATAATGATAAACAGGTTGTATTTGGCCTGTAAAAGTCATAATAATAATGTTTTCTATGCAAGATAATAAACCGTCAGGATTTGTTTATGGGGTACATGATCAACATATTTATAATATATGTCATTTTTTTTATATGCTTATGGTTCAGTACACATAACAAATATTACACATTTGTACGATTATACATCTCAAATGTATATGTTATGAGTATTAATCATACACTTGTTACGTGAGATAATCAGCCACAAGAGAAATGGCACATTATCAAAACAGTGGTGTGCAAACATTTCCTTTTGAGTGTGTCAGCTAAATGCACAATGTGCAACAAAAAAAAGTTATCAAGTCAAAAACTAAAATCAATCAAAACAGCAACCAGGGCAGAGCCAGATGCTAGGAGGCCCTAAAACTATTGTTTTAACACTCACTTGCAGATAACGTCTTTGCAGAGGAGTGGAAGGACAGTCCCATCCCATCCAATGTACTAAGCGTCCCAAATTTAATCAGCAATCTACAAGAGGCCAAACACCCCGATACCTACACCAAGGCTGTAGCTACATTGGCTTATGCAGCCCAGATGGCTAAACTGTCCTCTGAACCTGACAAACAGAGATGGACTGATCTGTTCATTGACTCATTTAGAAACATCTATTCTGATATGATGGGAGACCCAAACAAACCTCTTGGCTTGTGTTAGGAAGCATAGGATTGGGCATTTTCAAACTGATAGCTTCAGTGAAATAATACAATTGACCTTGCTGTACAGTTGTACTCTCTTGTCGAGTTGTAAAGTAAAAAGCAAGTAAAAACCTACTGTAGCTGGTCTATGCATGAATGTAGTATTTGCGTTGACAATACTCAAAGGCAGTTGCTATTACCCTTCTCAAAGAAGTATAATTTTATTTGTAAGAAATAGCATTTAAATAGGTAAAATGATGGCAAACCTCTGATAAAAGCAATACCCTGCAATGATAATGTGAAATGGCAACTTTTGCCTCTTGTCATTGATGCCTGCTGCCCTGTAATTCAAATACGTGAAATGATAACATTTTGAATAGCTGCATGGATTTTTGACACTTGTTAGCTTGCGTAGCATGCTGTCATAAGCTTTGCCTGGTTTGCTTGAATCCTCAGGGCCTCTAGGATTTGAAGGCATTTTGATCTTTTATAAATATGGCGCTTTGGTGTTTTGAATATAAAAGTTAGTGGTAATTGATAAGGTTAGTATACATTAAAAAAAAAAGGAAAGGAAATGTTTAAACTTTCCATATATTGAAAACATATAGTGACCAGGGGCTGTCAAACTCCAGAAAGGAAAATAAAGACTCCATAGAAGTTCTGTAAAAGTATTACATCGGTAATTAGAAATTCATACAGGTTTCAAAAATGACAAAATCAACATTTTTATTTTTGATCGCTCTATTCCTTTAAAGCATCTGTACATTAATGAACCATACAATTTGAAACTATATTCATGTGAGTTTTGCACATTAAGGCTGCATTTACAACCCTTTCTCATAGGTAAGTGAAGTATCTGTCGACCTTAAAAGATAAAAAATAAAGACACAAAATAATCTGTATGATGATCAATTAGGGATGTTGTATAAACCACTTGACCATTAGCATACAGTTTTATTCTTAAAAAAAAAACAATTCAACAATTATTCTGTTTAAATGTAAGAATATTTTCTCAATTTCCCCAAGAGTGAATCTGCTTTTAGGCAACAGAAGACTTTAGAGAGTCTCTGACGTATAATTCTAATAGCATTCATGTACTACAATGGCAATTCAGTAATACTTTTTGTAGCCTTCTTATATAACTGTTAATGGCAAATTATGTGGCATATATTGCATGTTTGATACTTTACAACTTAACCCACCCTTAAACTTACCCATACCTCCAACCCTCTCCCTAACCTTACCCCTATCCCACCTCAATAGCAGCAAAAGTGTTTTACAATACAATATGAACACAATAAGTACATTGTACTTATTTTTTATGTAAGTATATAGTAGTTAAGGCCACCTAATATAAAGTGGGACCCTTTTTTTTCAGTCTGCCAGGGTCAATAATTAGATTTTTCTTTCTAGTACAAGATTATGTATATTTAGTAGCAAGTATATATGCACATTACTCTATATCAAAAATGTGCAGTGTAAAAATGGCAAGCTTTTGGACTGCAAGAAATTAATGAATGAACTTGAATTATTTGTAACAAATAAATATTTTTAGCAATGAAGTGCTTATTTTGTTAGATTTATTTATTCTTAAAATTCTGTAAATGAACACATTTTTTTTTTAATTCATGAATTTTCCACTGCAGCAAATCAAGCTTGAACTACCATATAAGTGCAAAGCATGTCACACAAGACAATAATTGCTGTTTTTGTATTTTATAGAGCCAGCTGTAGCCAGCTGCATCCAGCGCCCTGTTGATATCATCTTCATGCTGGATGGCTCGGAGCGCTTGGGTCAGGAGAATTTCCACCATGCACATGATTTCGTGTTGAAAGTTGCTAAGCGCTTGACCCTCGCCCAGGGAGAAAATGATGACCATAATGCCAGGGTGGCTCTTCTGCAGTATAGTGTTGAAAACCAACATCTGTTGGGCTTCAGACTTACCAACAATATCAGCATCATCACTTCTGGCCTTGCCAACATGAGGTACCTGGATTCTTCTTCCAATGTGGGAAGTGGTATTATCTACGCCGTCAACAACATTGTCACAAGTAGAGGCTCTCGATTGGCTAGACGAAATGCTGAGCTGTTGTTCATCTTCATAACCGATGGGTTCACCGACGACACGAACCTGGAGGAAGGCATTAGCTCAATGCGCAGAGTAGAGGGCGTTCCCACTGTGATTACCATAGGCAAAGATGATAACAAGAAGATCCTAGAAAAGCTTTCACTGGGAGACCAGACGGCCGTTTTCAGGGATAAGGATTTTGCCAGTGTGAACACAGCCAGCTTTTTTAACCGTTTCATTCAGTGGATCTGCTGAGGTGTGGGGTGGGTTTTTAGTAAAAGGTGGGATTGCTGTGTCAGAGGGTTCAGTACAATAGAACAGATGCATTTTATTTACACTAAACCTATGCAATTTAAGCTTTTATATCTTGGTAAAAGATTTATGACAGCTGCAACTCTTACAATGGCTTCAACTCAATGATTTCACCAATGTAGATGGGCTTTGGTGAAAGGAAGACACAGCAGTAAACCAAGAGGTTAAGTTACTAGTAATACCGCAAAGAATATGTACTGAACATGTAAGTTGCAATTGTAGTTTTTGTATTTTTATGCTAAGAGGCCTCTAGCTGAATTACTGTTTTATATATTCTTCAACACAAGGTGCTAAACCAGAGTACGACTAGAGTTTTCCTGCATAACATTATCAAATGCACATTGGTAAAAAGTACACTAATTCAGGGGTACAACAATTTAAAAATAAAAAATACACTTGCCACATTCATTCTGTATCACCTCAGATAAAATTATGTCTAAGATAATTGTGAATTTAGTACAACAAATAAAGCTGTGGTAACACAATTGAGGCGTCTTTGGTTTTTAAAACAATGTGTGTTTAGATTTTGAATGAGAGTTCTACTCTATTCTACTCTAATTCTGTTCCATTCTGCTTGAGTATATTATTTTTTCTTCTGTTCTGTTATATTCTATTCTGTTCTATATTACATATTATAGAAGCAGATTTTTTTTTAACTGAAAAAAATACTGAGAAATTGGAGGCAGAGGAGCTTTCATCACTAAATGCACATGGATTTTTATTTTTCATTTGATTGGTCCATGAGTCAAAACAGAAATAATTCAGTTTCTCTGGTCACTGGTTTAAGTCTCTGAACATTAAAGAAAATATACAGACCAGAAATGTGTGGCACTTTTGTTGTGAGTGTCAAGTAATAATATACTGAACAGTCGAATAGTGTTGATGAAACTGTTTCAGTTATATGTTTTGCTCTTGTTGTTAATCATTTTATTACAATAAAGAATCTCACAACCACATGCTTCTCAGTGATTGCTTACACTTCACTTCACGTGCTTGTGCATCTCACATACACAGGACTCACAAGTCAACCTAACATCCTGCTTACCATAAATATAACATATTGTAACCGTTTCTTTAAACGCACATGACCCAGGCTAACATCACACTGGCCTCATAAAACTAGACAAACTTTACTTTTAGCTGTCAGTGTCAATGCCCTCACTGTGCTTTAATGCACTCACCGTGAACCAATCAAAAGACGAGCTTCTACATACAAACAAATCGCGTTTGGTCCAGAGCGCACACCGTAGGCAGAGTCCCCAATGACAAACAGATAACCTAAACGGACTCTTTAATTAACATTTATTTAAGGTCTTGGTAGCGCTCAGCACGAGGAATAAGTTTGAATGGTAAGAAAATACATTCACAACCTAAACCAGCTCTTATGAAATGGAATGCTTCTTGGGAAGCTACTGGTGAAAGGCATACTGAACTTCCGGGTTTACCTGTCACTCAAACAGCTGTTCGTCATCATGTGGGCGGGCCTCCGTTTGCTGTCAACATCGAAATTCATGCGGGATGTGCAATAATATATGAACACGCAGCGCTTAAATACTGTTTGTGTGGTGGGCCTGTTAATTTTAATCGTTTTTATCATGGACTAAATGGATGGACAACACCGCGCACATGACTTGGCTAGTCATCACGAATCACTATTAAGCTAACGTTACAGTAAAGATCTGATTGCATGCAAGAGACGGGTTTCACTTTCAGATCTTTTTAAATTACCTGTCAGGATCATAAATAGATGACAGCATGAGGAGCCGCAGTAATTCAGGAGTGAGGTTGGATGGATTTGCCAGACTTGTCCAAGAAACAATATTATGCCACCAGGTTTGTTACAAATATTCTATTCTATTCTATTCTATTCTATTCTATTCTATTCTATTCTATTCTATTCTATTCTATTCTATTCTATTCTAGCCTAGTGTAGTCTAGTCTAGTCTAGTCAGGTGTGTTATATATGATTATCTCTTCTACTGTAGTCTTTTCTGTTCTGTTCTATTACATATTTATATAATGTATTAGTCTGTTTGGATTTGCTATGTTATTCCTTACTATTCTATTTTACTCCATTGTTATAATCTATATTATATATTTTGTTTAATATATTCTGGTTTATTATAATTATTCTATAATCTGATCTATTCTTATTCTAGAATAGAATTGTGTTCTGCAGTACTCTGTTCTCAACAATCAGTATTGTTTGTTATGTTAAGCTGAATTATTAATAATAAATAAATAAATAAAATAAAAATCCAGCTAAAATAAAAACAGTCCTGTCTAGTTTCTTGTGGTTGAGATTCGATTCTTCTGCACCACTGGGGCCATTCTGACAGGAGGAAGCTAAAAATAAATAAGGTCACCTTTAAATAACCCACGAGTGTTGCATGTGAATTCCTTTAAAGCAGAGCTGATGCTTTATGCACAACACACGAAACTGTATAAGTAATAATACCTGAATAATAATTTTTATTTATTGAATGGTCTATTTATTTTGTTATTTTTCAGCAGGGAACTAGTGTTTAAAAATTTAAAACATAAAATAAGATGCTCTGAAAATTTGCATAAATCTTTCTAAAAATAAAGTCAGTACATTACATGCTGCATGTTTGAACTAATAAAGATGGATTGGACCTCTTCATATAGAATCCAGTGACTGGTTTACTGCCAGCTAGCGAGCAGAAAACGGATGCCTGGGTCAGAGATAATGTTTATAGCATCCTGGCAGTGTGGGGGCTCGGAATGGCTTACCGCAAGAATGCAGACCGTGATGAGGACAAAGCTAAAGCCTACGAGCTTGAACAGGTGACTGTAAATCCAATGCATGACCAGCTGTTCCGGCATTGTTCAGTGGTACATTGTTTTCGAGTAGGCTTATGTAACAGGTTGTCGGATGACTACACGTACATATATGTGTATGTATGTGTGTGTATATATACGTGTGTGTAAGTGTGTATATATATGTTTGTGTGTATGAGTGTGCATATAAGTTTATCCAGAATATTGTGCTGCTCATTTCTTTCCAGATGAAATCAATTCTTGTATTATTAACATCATTATGTTCGTTGCTTTTTCAGAGTGTGGTTAAGCTAATGCAGGGGCTGCTGCAGTGTATGATGAGACAGGTACAGCCTTTAACTCTTTGGTCTCTTTGCTTGTTTGTTATACTAACCCCATCCATTGAGCTATATAGTTATTATACTTTCTTTTATTCATCTGTTAATCATTCATTCTTGAGCTCATGTCAGCCGACATCTGAACACGCAGCTTTCTGGCCCGGGCTAAGTATGTGCATATTACTGTAGGTGACAAAGGTAGAGAAGTTCAAACACACACAGAGCACAAAGGACTGCCTGCATGCCAAATATGATACTCCTACCTGTGCCACAGTGGTTGGAGATGATCAGTGGGGGCACCTGCAGGTGGATGCCACCTCGCTGTACCTGCTCACATTGGCTCAGATGATCGCCTCAGGTGAGAAGAACAATCTCTAGAATGGATTGGTCCCAAAAAAATGTTCAGCCATTTTCTCACCCTTATGTTATTCCAAACCTGTACGATCTTTTTTTCCTTTTTGGAACCCAAAACAAGATTTTGAGACCAAATTTTCACCAAAACTGCTTGGGTTCCAACATTCCACAAAATATATGGTTTTGTGTTCTGCAGAGGTTTGGAACGACATGAAGGTGAATAAATGATTTTAATTTTTTGGGTTACCAAAAGACCCTTGAAATTCCTTGACCTGCACAGTTTTCTTTCATATGTTGACAAGAAATCTGAGGTGGGTTGTATCAAATGATTTGGTCCGTTTTCCTGAAAGTGAATGGGAATTTTCAACTTGTATAAGTGTGCAAACAAGTTTTGACAACTTTTAGGAGTATTATAGTCAGGTCCTTAAAGAATCTGTCCTCACAAAACTCTACAAAACGATGCAGATTTCCACAAAATTGAAATGTCTTTCATTTTCAAAGTTCTCCACATTACTCATGAATTGGTTAATTTACTACTTTGGTACACTTAAAAATGTTTTCAGCTACAAAGCATAGTTAGTACAGTTTTGCAAGTCCATTCTCTGGAATTCTGTAAATGTCCCCCAGAAACTAGAGCAGAACATGTGAGACAAAAAAATAAAATCCACAGATTGTGTGTAGGCTTGCTTATAACATAAAGGTTTCCTCAAAGCAACCCAACAAGCTCATAAAATTCCATGGGGTCTTAAATTTATTTGTAGCAACCATTTTTATGATCATTAAAAATTGTACCTCAGGTCTGCGGATCATATCTAACTTGGACGAGGTGGCGTTTATCCAGAACCTGGTGTTCTACATCGAGGCAGCGTACAAAGTGGCTGTAAGTTCTCATTGGTTTAAAAAGTTCTTAGTTAACAGAGATACCAAACTGGCATTGCAGTCCCGTTCACACTTCTCTGCAGGATTATGGGATGTGGGAGAGAGGAGACAAAACCAATCAAGGAATTCCTGAACTGAACGGCAGCTCTGTTGGAATGGCTAAGGTAGGAGTCATCTGGTCTCATTTGGTCTGTTTGCACATGTAGAAGTTGTTTTTTGTTCACCTTTAGGCAGCTTTGGAGGCCATTGATGAACTTGACTTGTTTGGAGCTCACGGAGGCCCAAAATCAGTGATTCATGTTCTCCCAGATGAAGTAGAACATTGTCAGGTAAATGAATCATTTTTATTTGCTTTTTAGTTGGCTATTATTTTACAGACCAGGGCTGCATTTCCCCGAAAATATTATTGCCACCAATGATCTATATGATCTACTTAAGCTTGCAATGGTTTTGGGAAATGCACTTCAGGTTTATTCTGGAGTATTTAAGTCAGTGATTTCACATTTAAAATTGTGCTTTTTTTCCAATCAGTAAGAGTTATCCATGATTTTCTGGGTCTTGTTTCTCTTTGTGTTTCTAGTCTATCTTGTGCTCCATGCTTCCTCGAGCTTCCACTTCTAAAGAGATAGATGCCGGTCTGCTCTCTGTCATCTCCTTTCCTGCGTTTGCAGTGGAGGATGCAGATCTGGTCAACATCACCAAGAGTGAAATCATCTCCAAGTTGCAGGTAAGGAAAAGCCTATGCTATCCATCTCAAGTGGTCCAGCGGAGGATGCTTTACCATTTTTATCCAAGGTTGCTCAAGGTTGCATTTTTAGGTTCAGTTTATAATAGGAAGGATTGAAGCATAAGCAGTAATGTTTTTCTGTAAAGTACATTTCCGGGTTCAAATCAATTTTTTTCAGATGTGTTTTCTGTGGAGATGGTGATGGTAAAAAATAAAATCAAATAAAGTGAGATATGGGAACAAGAATTATAATTGTTTTTGTGTTAGCTTGCAAAAATTTTGCATTTACTCCTTAATGATGGAAATAATATGAAGTGTTACGAAAAAGCATATTTTAGTTCTTTTGCAAGTAAACGTGAAGTTTCCCCTTTTAAAAAACGAAACAATTTTCAGCAAATTTCAATCATTGTAGGGACGTTACGGCTGTTGTCGATTCATCCGAGATGGATATAGGACCCCAAAAGAGGTAACAAGACATTTTTTTGTTTTACACAAAATAAGTTTTTTGTGGCTAGTTCTCTGAGAGTGTGAGTGTTCCATGTTTTTATGGTTGTGATAGGACCCCACTCGCCTTCACTATGATCCAGCTGAACTGAAGCTCTTTGAGAACATCGAATGTGAGTGGCCAGTGTTTTGGACTTACCTTATACTCGATGGCATCTTCAGTGAAGACCATGAGCAGGTACGAACAGGCCATCCTATAAATACAGTAAATCTTAGGAATGAGAATTAAAGGGATAGTTCACTTGAAAATGAAAATTACCCCATGATTTACTCACCCTCAAGCCATCCTATGTGTATATGAATTTAATCTATCAGTCAATTACAATCGGACTTATTAAAAACTGTCACTAGAGCTTTCGATATGCTTACATCCTACATCATCTGCTGAAACACCACTCTCTCATGAATGTCCGTAGAACAGTTAGCAGAAGCTATAGATTACGGTTGATAAAGTTTTAAATATGGATATTTTTCTTACACAAATGCATCGATTTCCTTTATTAACCACTCTTTTGGCTTTAAATTCTCGACTCCCATTCACTGCTATTATAAACATTTTAATATAACTCTGATTGTATTCATCTGAAAGAAGAAAGTCATATTCACCTAGGATGGCTTGAGGGTGAGGAAATCATGAGGTCATTTTCAATTTTGGGTGACGTTAGACTTTATTTTAAGGTGTACTTGTTACAGTGTAATCATAAATCGAAGTTCTGAGTAATATTAATTAACTACATGTACTTACAATATGGTTAGGTTTAGGATTAGGCTTTGGCTTATGGTTACTTGCATGTAATTATGCATAATTAATTGTTATTATAATAGTAATTACACGTAATGAAAGTATTACCCTGGATTGAACTCTTTAACTCCCTCTTATTTACACATGGTGACAGTATGTAGTAATGATTGACAGCTGTGTCTTTCCTCAGGTGCAGGAATACAGAGAGGCTCTTGATGGAGTTTTGATCAGGGGAAAACACGGGATTCGTCTGGTGCCTGAACTCTACGCTGTACCCGCTGACAAAGTGAATGCACATTTCTTCGATATCTAATTTTCATCTGCAACAAATTATAATTTCATCATTTATCATACACATGCTAATTCACAATGGGGCAGGGGGCAGTCGTGGCCTAATGGTTCGAGAGTTGGACGGTTTTGAGTCTCGATACTAACAGTTATTTTCAGTTTGGGGTGTGAATGATTAGCACTTTCTTCCACTCTTAATACCACGTCTGAGGTGAGACCCTTGAGCAAGGCATCGAAACTCCAACGCGTGTGTTCATGGTGTGTGTGTGTGTGCACACTTGGATGGGTTAAATGCAGAGCACAAATTCCGAGTATTGGACACCATACTTGGCTACACGTCACATCACTTTCACTTTCACTTTCATTTATCATCTCAAATATTTTTGTGTAAAAACACAGTGGTGCATAAAATGTGTACAAAATTATGCCAGTTCTGAAAATGTTTTCATGTTGAATGCGTGCTTGCACTCTGCTCAGTGACTGTGACATAAACGATTCTGTGTAAATAAAATGTTTTAATCTATTGCTTATTTCTTGTTCAGGTTGAGGAGGAGTACAGGAACCCTCACTCTGTGGAGCGTGTGGTCGCTGGCCAGCTCCCACACATGTGGGGCCAGTCTTTGTATATCCTGGGCCGTCTGCTGGCAGAGGTACTAAATCCTGAATACCCTTTCATATCAAATGTTATATGTAATCAGCAAATTAATGAGATATGATGTCAGGTGTCGAAGCACTACCTTTGGTATCTTTGTCGATAATGTACACGCGGGAAATGTCAAAATACAGTGTTTCTTGTGCAGATCTTTGTGTTTTATCTATTCTGCTCATTTTAATGATATTTGACAAATTATTCATTTTAATTAGGGATTTCTAGCCCCTGGAGAGATCGATCCTCTGAATAGGCGATTTTCTAAAGAATTCAAGCCGGATGTTGTTGTTCAAGGTTTGCAAATATTATTGCTTTAAGTTTGGCTATATTTAGACACAGGCCTATTTGTGCCCTATCTTAAGTTATACGATCGTCTTTTTAATTTCTGTAATTTATTGAAAAAGGATATGCCAGATTTTTAGAAATATGTTTTGGTCAGACTCAGGCGCTTTTTTGAATTTCTGTATAACTTGATAACTTACACAATGGTTTTACAAGAAAAATTAATAAGATGTAAAGTGCTACGAGAAGATATTAAGGAAATAAACAGATAAAGGGCTAAAGTGGCTCTTTAAGTGAGTGACAATTACTGTATTTTCCGGACTATAAGTCACACTTTTTTTCATAGTTTGGCTGGTCCTACGACTTATAGTGAGCTGCGACTTAATTATCAAAATTAATTTGACATAAACCGAGAGAAATGAACCAAGAGAAAACATTGCCGTCTACAGCCACGAGAGGGCACTCTATGCTTCTCAGTTCTCCTGTAGTCTACCACTGAGCAGCATAGAGCGCCCTCTCGCGGCTGTAGACGGTAATGTTTTCTCTTGGTTCTAAATAAATGCAACTTATAGTCTAGTGCGACTTATATATGTTTTTTTCCTCATCATGACGTATTTTTGGACTGATGTGACTTATACTCAGGTGTGACTTATAGTCCGAATATATATATATATATATATATATATATATATATATATATATATATATATATATATATATATATATATATATATATATATATATATATATATATATATATATTAAGGCATGAATTTGATATTGTATTAGTATCTAATATTTTCTGTTAAGGGATATAAAAATCTTCTACATAGTAGGACGGACTCAGCTGGTTGCATTGTGCTGAAGTCCATTTAAGGAACAGATTCAGTTCATTACTTGAGGCTCAATTTTGAATTGGATTTTGACACTATAATTTACTGAATAGAGAAGACTGACCTTTTGCCAGCAGCTCTATTTGTTGTGTTCAGTGAGTGTAGTGGCTGAGTCAGTGCAGATCCAGCAGCTGCTGAAGGATCAAGGGATTGAGGTTCAGACCGTCTCTGATGTTTCGCCCATCCGGGTCATGCCAGCTCGCATCCTTAGCCACATTTACGTGAAACTGGGTAAGTGATCCAGATCCACCTTGACTAACAGGACAGAGGCAGACAGACTAAACAAAGGCTACATCTGTAAAACTGCAAGAAGAAGAAAGTCAGCTGACAACACTCAATTCAAACCAGTTCCTTTTTCCATTGCACAGGTAACTGTAAAAACCTGAATCTGAGTGGGCGACCATACAGGCACATCGGTGTCTTGGGAACTTCAAAGTTTTATGAGATCAGAAATGGTACTTACACATTCACTCCACAGGTAAATAAAAATGACCTCACATGGAAGTCTTTTATCGTAAAAGAACTACTTTACAGTCAGACTACAAAAAATAATAACATTATACAATCTATATTTTTTCCCATAGTTCATCGACCAGCATCATTTCTACTTGGCTCTGGATAACCAGATGATTGTGGAGATGTTGCGTACAGAGCTTGCTTATCTCTCATCCTGCTGGCGGATGACTGGAAGACCTACCCTCACATTCCCTATCACACAGAGCATGCTGGGTAAAACTTCTCGATGGTACCCTCTGAATATATTGTAATATGCACAAGTTAATATTAACATTTTCTTTGTTCCTGTTATTTGGCTAGTTGAGGATGGTGACAGTATTGACCCCTGTATCCTCTCTACCATCCGGAAGCTTCAAGATGGCTATTTTGCCGGTGCAAGGTCAGAAAAATTGTGATGGTGATAATCAAAATAATCAATTTGATGATCAATTTGATTTATTTGATACAACAAATCCCTTTGTTCTTTAGGGTGCAGATGGCAAACCTCTCCTCATTCCTCAGCACCTCCTTCCACACCCAGCTCAGCTTCTTAGACGCAGACTCTGAAGAGAATCTGCTAGAGGAATATGAGGAGGAGGAGGAGGAGGAGGAAGAGAGTTTTGGGCCCTCAGGTATCCCTGCTTACTCGCATACAGCTGTTTTGGGAAGCATCTCTCCCCTGAAATAAATGAATAAATAGCTTGCTGAAAAGACCTCATTAAGTGTTTGTGGTTCAAGGTTGGTTTTTGCTGGTTAGTATTGGTCATGCTGATGGACCAGCATGGCTTTTCTTAAGTTGCTTAATATTTCTGCACCGTATCAGTAGTGTTTTTATTGTTAACTAAACGATTAAAATCGAAATAAATCTGAAATAAAATATAAATATTGGTTAAAAAAAAAAAGTAAATAAAAATTAGAAATGTTGCATTGGTAACTAAATAAAATAAAATAAGTTGAATTAGAAGAACCATAATTACTGAATTTAATTTGTAATAAAAATAAAATAAAGATAAATATAAAAATACAAATACAAAACTACTACAAATAAGAAAAATGATCAAAGTTAAATGAAAAAAATCTAAAAATAAAAGCTAATTCAAAATATGAAGGAATACTACATGAATCTATAATAGCATATAAATAATACTGAAAGAACACTGTATATCAGTTATCTACTGATTTTGGAGATTTTTTTATATTTAAATTACCTACACTCAAAGTTGATCTAATAGCACTGTTAAATGTAATCTTTATCAAATCTTAAAGTGAATATCCACTTTTCATACTGGACATTATTGTGATGCCTAAATGCACTTGTTACATTTAAAATGATTGTTTTCAGTTTTCAGTATTTTATTTTGAATTCGTTTATTCACGATAGTGTAGAATTTTAATAATCCTTATTGCCCAGAATTAAAATATCGATGCATCTCTTTTCTTAATCCTGTTGGTTAAACCAGTTAATAAGTCTATTGGGGACACCATCATCCTAAACATAACATATGCACATATGCACAATACTCCACATGAACTAAGATGATAAGTGCTGGTTTGTTTTCCCGCAGGAGGTTCTGGAGACATGTTTCACCAGTATCTCACAGACCTGTTGCACAGCACTGCTACCAAATACCATCTACCTCCTATCCAGAGGGGGCAGCACCACGTTTTCAGTGCTGAACACACCACCAGGGACATCCTTTCTTTCATGGCCCAGGTTCAGGGCCACAACATGCCCAGTAAGCCCTCAGGATTATCTTCAGTAAGTGGATTACATGCTTTCTTTTAGAAGATGGCTAGACGTCTCATTCTATTATGTTTTTCAGAGGCTTCCATGTATCTGCCCGTTGCCCCCATCATGAGCAAACACAGGAAGTCTCTGAACCTGCTGGATGTTCCTCAGCACAGTGTTTCTAATCCCACCAAGGCAAGTCTCCACACTCTAACATAAAGTGAATAAATGAAATAAATGGCCCATAGTTTTGATTTATGTCTGTTTTTGTCTGAAACACACACTAGGCCGATAGCGTTGACCTGCACTTGCCACATGATTCTCATGGGAACACAGACTTTGCCTTTCTGGTCAATCAGCTAAAGCATTGTCCATCTCTCCAGGACCAGGCAGATATCCTCTATATCCTCCATGCTATGAAGTGAGAATGTTTGTAAAACTGACTGTGCATATCCATTATCATTTATTTTATATTCCATTTTAATCTTAGTCTAAAAATCAATCATTAAATCATTCTCCTCTCTGGTGTTTGTGTGTGTTTAGGGGTCCGGATTGGGCAGTAAATCTGTCAGG
This sequence comes from Carassius auratus, assembly GCF_003368295.1. Classification (NCBI taxonomy): domain Eukaryota; kingdom Metazoa; phylum Chordata; class Actinopteri; order Cypriniformes; family Cyprinidae; genus Carassius; species Carassius auratus. The sequence goes on from NW_020524177.1 coordinate 28,500, forward strand.
AGAAGGTGAGGCGACTGTTCGCTCCCTGCTGGAGGAGCTTTATGTTCGGGCGGGATCGTTGAAGGAATGGGGCCTCATCCGCTACATTTCAGGCATTCTGAAGAAGAGGGTGGAAGTTCTTGCTGAGGTGATTTTTTTTTAATAATTAAAATGCACATATTAAGAATTTTTAAAATTTAAAACCTTTGTTACACTATGATTCAGAATTGTGGAGTCGTTAAGAATTGCAAATGTATTTAAATGTCTCATATACACACCAAGGTTGCATTTATTTGATCAAAATACAGTAAAAATATTGTGAATTAAAATAACTTTTCATTTTTAAAATATTTAAAAATGTAATTTATTTCTGTGATGACAAAGCTGAATAACTCAGCATCATTATGATGATTTAGAAATCACTCTGATATGCTGATTTGCTGCTCAATAAATATTTCTTATTATTATCAATGTTGAAAACAGTCGGGCTGCTTAATATTTTTGTGGAAACCATTATACCTTTTAAAGGATTATTATTCTTTTTTTTTTGTATGAATTGAAAGTGCCTTTACAGTATTTTTTTTCCTCATTAATCATAATCATAATCCTGAATTAAGAAAATTGTCTTAAAATATACATATACATAGATTTCTAAAACTGCAATAATCTTAACAAAGAGTACAAATGATTTATATATGTTAAACCTTCAGTGGCAACAGCTATGCTTCTGATTTGTTTTTATTTATTTCTTTTTTGCTCTTTGTTTGTTTGTATGCACTCAGTCCTGCACAGATCTAATCTCCCATCACAAACAGCTGACAGTGGGTCTTCCGCCCGAGCCCAGAGAGAAGGTCATCACAGTGTGAGTGTCTTTAGTCATTATTTTAATAAAGCAATAACTTTTATATTCTCCTTTTACTTAACCAATTCATTTATTTGTAGTCCTCTTCCTCCCAAAGAACTGATAAGCTTGATTTATGAGGCCAGTGGACAGGACATTAGCATTGCTGTCCTCACACAGGTAGTGCTCATTTTAAACCTTCAAGTAATGTTGCTATCTTTCACTTAGCATTCCCACTTACTAAACTTCTGAACTCAGGAGATCATGGTGTATCTGGCCATGTATGTGCGCTCTCAGCCGTCTCTGTTTGGAGACATGCTGCGTCTGCGCATCGGCCTCATCATTCAAGTAATGGCTACAGAACTTGCTCGCAGTTTACACTGCTCAGGTACAGCCAATCGAAATTTTGGTTTTACAATGCCACTCTCTTCATTCAGTGCAATAAATCTGTCCATATGATGTCTACAGGTGAGGAGGCGTCAGAGAGCCTGATGAGCCTTAGTCCTTTTGACATGAAGAATCTCTTACATCACATCCTGAGCGGGAAAGAGTTTGGTGTAGAGAGGAGCGGTGAGTATCAGTCAACCTTAGTTTTCAAAGACAGGAGTGGCAGTGTCTTCAGGTTTGATCAAAGTCTCAGTCAGTGGCATTAGGTTAAGACCGGAATGAGTAGCTATAGAAGAAATGAAGTCTGCTTTGTTAACAGCAGACTGGCAGTTCCAGAGACCAACTGGAATAGAGAGCGTAGTAGTAAAGGTCAGAGGCACAGGCCGTAGGTTTGTCGGATAGGCCTTCCTGCGACATACATTGCGTGCTCTCCGAGTGTTAGTGGTGATAGTAGAGATCTGAAAGCACATAGTGACTACAAGTGGAAGAAATAAGTATTTGAGAACAAGCTATACAAAAAGTAATGTGCCTGAAGAGAGGGGAAAAAAGCAATACTCAAGTGCCCTGTCGGTGTCCTTGCTCGGTGGCGTCGCGCAGGTAAAGTCGATGGTCTTTACACTCGGTCTTCACACTCGGAGGATTCACACGAGGGCTGACGTGGTGAAAACGACTGCTTCTATATTTGCCTGATTACCTGTGATTGAAGGTAGCTGGCCATGCCTCACTATTTAGCAGACCAAAACTGAGCAGTCCCGCGATAGGCAACCGCAAAACCAAGCACCACTTTCAGCACGTATTTACCAGGGTAAGACATACAGTAATTAAACCAAACTTTCCTATCAATGACGATCACACAGTAGTCTAATGAGAAAACTGCTGTCCTTATCTGTTGCTCTGCTGTTTCTTCTGTTTTCTATATAACTATATATCATGGCTGTTTCCTCAAAATACTAGATGAGAGAAAAATTTGAAGTACAAAAATAAAACATCGCCAATATTACAAAATATAACATTCAAATTTGTATGCATCATTATTTTTTTATAAAGAAACATCCAACAGCGACAGGTAAAGTAACAGCAGGAGTCTGTGTCTCTCTCACCTCCCCTGAGCCCATTGAGTTTTAACAGACCCCCTAAAGCGTGCGGTGAGTTTGGTCCGAGGTAATTGAGAATAAATGTGGGAAAGTCACGTTGACAGGAGGAAATGACCCCATTGTGATAGATTTAATATGACTGGTTATGTCATATTAACTGGCTTGATCTGTGGGAGTCTGTGAACATTAGTTCACAAATCAAATATATTTTTGAAATCATTACTTCCTTTAGTGTTTATTTTGGAATGATTTTAAAATGCTTAAAACAGTAACTTGATGAGATTCATATTCGGCTTTAATAAATAGAATATTGATTACATTTTTAATGTAAAACTATAACATATAATAGTTTTTTTCTTCTTCTTTTTTTATAGTGTAAGTAATGTTTATTAAACCAAGAAAATGTGACTGGGACATGAATTTGCATTTGAAAAAACAAACAAACAAAAAACTGAGGACCTCCTCATTTCAGAACACCAACACACACCACTGATATACACACACACACACACACACACACACACTTTGTACTGCCATTCAAAAACGGCCATGTTGCTTTTTTGTGTGATCTGTTCTTCATGAATCGCTCTGTATTGTGTGAAAGTGCGTCCGATTCAGTCTTCAGCGACCAGTCCCACCATCTCCATCCGTGAGCTCGGACACACGGGGGCCACCAAGACAGAGCGCACGGGCATCAGAAAGCTCAAGACTGAAATCAAACAGGTGGAGTGAAAAAAGAGAAATATCTGTAATGAATTTTTTGTAATTGATTATTTGTGTTTCATAAATTGTGAAATATTTACTGTGCAATTTAAATATCATAAATAACTGCACTACCACATCTTAAATTACATTTCTAATATTTTGTTTTCAGCTTGATGACTCCAGGCCCATAAGTGTGGGTTGAGTTAGTAAAATTGGCATGCTGATCGAATACTTTACAGTAGCTTTTTGTGCAGAGCCCATTCTGTCTAGAGGTCACAGCACATTTGTCTAGACCATGAAATCAGTATTAGCATGAACATTTTGAGTAATATTCAGTTTGACCATATCATAAACATCTTTTTCAGTCATATGAAGCATCTTTTTGACTGTATTTCTCTGTATGATGATGCCTCAAGTGTTCATTCATCTGAAATACCTCCCATTTTTATTTTAATTTGAAAAGTTTTTATGTTCTGCTTCTATTCTCATAGATATTTACAAGCAGTCATTCCATCAGCAGTAATTTCACATCCCCTCGTTCCACGGTAACTTACAGAAAAACCAACCAAAACCCTCTCCGCTAACACCTGCGCTCCACTTTGTCAAATACTAATTTTTACAATTTAGAATATAAAAAATCATTTTAACTTGGAGGGGTCTATTCAGTCCGCTGGTTCTCAATAAATATAAATTTGATTTAATAATTCTTTTTTCAGTGCCTCAGATTACCGTATTCTCCGGACTATAAGTCGCACTTTTTTTCATAGTTTGGCTGGTCCTGCGACTTATAGTCAGTTGCGACTTATTTATCAAAATAATTTTGACATGAATCGAGAGAAATGAACCAAGAGAAAACATTGCCGTCTACAGCCACGAGAGGGCGCTCTATGCTGCTCAGTGCTCCTGTAGTCTACCACTGAGCAGCATAGAGCGCCCTCTCGTGGCTGTAGGCGGTAATGTTTTCTCTTGGTTCAAAATAAATGCGACTTATAGTCCAGTGCGACTTATATATGTTTTTTTCCTCATCTTTACGTATTTTTGGACTGATGCGACTTATACTGAGGTGCGACTTATAGTCCAAAAAATACGGTAGTTGACTGATTTGAAATGGAACAAACTTCCGGCCATAACAGCTAATTACCATTTCTAATGTGTCACAAGTCAGTCTTATCTCATTGTGGTCATTTCACTTTCTGCGCATGGGCTGGCACTGTAACATCTTAACTATGTTTGTCCTAGTTTCTGCTTACTAAACCTGAAGCATGCTTTGTAGTGTGTTTTATGTGCTGATAAGTGTTGTCACTGTAAAGCTGACATCCCAGCTTTTAGTCAGATTTTCAGCTCATAACTTGATGATATACTGATGAAAATGTGTGTGTGTCTGTAGCGATGCAGCAGCCCCTCAACTCCAAGCGGGATCCTGTCTCCGACCGGTGCAGATGACCCCCACCTGCAGTGGGAGGAACGCCAGGGCCAGTGGCTGAGGAGACGCAGACTGGATGGGGCCATAAACAGGGTGCCTATGGGCTTCTACCAGAAGGTCTGGAAGATTCTCCAGAAATGTCATGGGCTCTCCATTGCCGGATATGTCTTGCCTTCCTCCACCACCCGTGAGGTGCATCCACCTGCACACATACATACCATTTCATACCTTTAGCAAGGATGCATTAAATTGATTGAAAGTGACAGTAAAGTATTTTACATTGTTAAAAAAAAAATCTCTTTCAAATAAATGTAGCTCTTTTGAACTTGGTATTTATCAAAGAATCTTGACAAATGTATCAGTTTCAATAAAAATATTAAGCAGCACAACTGTTTTCAAGTTTGAGACTTCTTTCAAAAACATTTTTAAAACATTATTTGTATTTATATTGATCTGCTGTATTACTATATTATATTAAATTGAATCTTAAACTTTGAATTTTCCTTTAAATACCCATAATCATGGACTGTTGTCTGTGTGTATTACTGTAGATGACAGAAGGAGAGATCAAGTTCGCAGTTCATGTGGAGTCTGTACTGAATCATGTCCCACAGCCTGAGTACAGACAGCTGCTGGTGGAGGCCATTATGGTGTTGACCCTTGTAGCTGACATGGAGCTTCCCAGTATTGGGGGAATTATTCACATCGACCGCATTGTCCACATGGCCAATGATCTCTTTCAACAGGATCAGGTATCATCATGCCTTTCTATATGTTACATATGATGCTCATAATATGTAGCCTGGTATGTTCACATGGATTTACACACCTGCTTATTTTTCATTATTACGGTTTTCCACATTTCACTATAATGGTAATGTCATCAAAACTATGATATAGCACAAATGGAATTATGGGAATTATGTACTGCTGAAAAAAGTTTAAACACACATTACAAAAAGTTCCAAACTGTGCCTGTTTTGTTTAGATTCCAGCTTTGCACATCTGGGCATTGTGTCTAATGTGGTTTTATTTCAGAGATCCAGCGGGGCCAATGAGTATTTTTTGGAAAAGGATCCTGCCACAGGAATCTGTAACTTCTTTTATGACAGTGCTCCTAGCGGCAGCTATGGCACTATGACTTATCTTTCAAAAGCTGTGGTCACATATGTTCAAGACTTCCTGCCAAGCAGCAGCTGTCAAATGCAGTAACGACTGCAGTTCCCAGAAAACCTGCAACCTTCAGGATGGATCTCTGACCGGTTTTTATTTCATCTTAACAGTGAAAGAATTAAATAAAAATTAGCTGACCTCAGTTCAGTAGCAAAGGCCAAGCATCAACAGGGAAGCCACTAAAAAACATTGCATGATATGTTGTGAAGCAGACAGACTGCAGGAAATGGACCACTGTGCTGTTATGTGTTTGAAGTGTACAATTCTAATTTAAGAACTTTTAAATGCAAATAACCAGTGTTGGGTATAGTTACTTTGGAAAGTAGTTAGTTAGGTTACAACGTTACCATCAAGTAAAAGTAATCAGTTATGATACAGCGTTACCTATTCATAAAAGTAACGCGTTAGAGTACTTATGCGTTACCAAAAATTAAAAGCCGTTTGCAGCAGCTCACACACGACAGACACAGCCCCCGGCCCCTTTAAATACACCTAGAAGTCGTGACTCCCGACAATGAATAACGTCAGTCATCCATCTAAATTAACACTGCAGGATAACAATAACAGGAAAGACAGTCAGCAATCGGCTATTCCACATGGCGTTTTATTTATTTATTATCACAGAACATATTATTAATCAAAATTCGCACCTAACGTTACCCAGCCCGGGTAGCCTAGGCTACTGTATATTATTTATGAGCACCACAAGACAACTCCTGATTTTTCTTTAACTTTAAATAATGCAGTTATCAAAGTACAAGTATGCTTACTTGTAAACACAACCTTAAACAGGCTTGTAGATTTAAATCCATTTAGACATGATGGACAACCAGCCAGCCAATGATCTAACAGAAATTAACAGCTGCCTGTCAAACAAAAATGATAACAAACCGAATTAAATCCTTCACTGCCACACAGGCAAATGACAAATCGCTTAATAGCCGAACTAATTATTATTAAAGTGTCACTCACAGTCACAAGCCTAAATTCGCTTTAACACAGTCCTCTTACATTTACTCTTCAAAGTAGTGATTAAAACGTAGCGTTAAATTTGAGGTAGAATTTTTGGCGGTCGACAGAAGCTTTTCACCAAAGCAGAGTGTGCATTTTACCATTATGTTCTTTTCTTTTTCGTTGACAAATTGAAAATAATGTGCGTACTTCCATAAACCAAACGCTGTCCTCTCTTCTATCTTGCCGGGATTTCGAAAAAAAAAAAACCCCACACACACAGGGTCAGGCGCAGGGCACAGACGCATCACAGCCATTGACTTTACGATCACAGAGCTTCGGCTCCGCTGATACATCCGCAGGTGGCACAGTAGACCTAGGCCTACTGTCTGACAAAAAGCAGGCTGCAGTCGAGATTTTCCTTTCCTTAAAATAACGGATTACTTTTTTTTAAAAAATAACGAAGTTACTGATTACTTACGCACGAAACTAACGCGTTAAGTTACACATTTCAGGAAAAAAGTAATTAGAGTTACGTAACGCGTTACCCACAACACTGCAAATAACTGATATAATATTATATATTTAACAGAAACTCATAATTTTAATGAACTTTTTTGGTTTAAATTTAAATAATTTCTAAATTTATGTTCATATAAATATTTTATTTCATTTAAATTGGTGCATAAATTGTGTGTCCATAGGGCACTGATAGGCTGATCTCTACTGTGTCTCTAGTTAAACAAAACACTGTTATTACTGTAAGCTTTGGGACTTAAAGGGGTCATCGGATGCTACATGCACTTTTACAAGTTGTTTGAACTGAAATGTGTATTGGCAGTGTGTGTACACAATCACCCTAGAATGATAAAAAAACCACCCAGTGTTTTTTTTTTCTACTAAAATATTTACCCCTCTCTGAAATTGAGCCGATCTCAGGTGCCTGTCTTTGTGACATCACACAGACAGGCCCCTCCTACACTAGTTTGATTGACTTACCTAAGAACCGCCCTGAGTGAGCTGTCATCTGTACGCCATTGTTTCACCGCCGGAGCAGATGTAGACAAGAATGTCTCCGATTGAGCGATTGAGGTGTTCTGTTGTTGAATGTATTAATAAACATAGCAGTCGTCATTTACTCCCAACATCTGAGCCGCAGTGGATTAACATTACATTTGTTTCTGAAGGGAATGCGCCTAAATGCATTTGTTTGGGGAATTATTCGTCATCCAGCTTCACCAACAGAAGAGTGTGTATCCGTCTTTGCAAATTGCCTTTGCTAATAATGTGCTAATTAGCAAGTTTCACAACTGCTAAAGTAAACAGTCCCTCAGAGAGTAGCTCGGAAGAGAGGGCGGGGTCAGCAGAGCTTATTAACATTTAAAGGAAAATGCTACAAAACAGCTTGCTCTGAAAAGAACTATTTTGACGTGGTAAAATAGGGTGTTTTTTACACTACCATTTAGAAATTTTTATCAAACTATGTTACAGAATTTTCATTAAGACCCTAAAGAATCATATCAACTTGTGGAAAATGGGCATCCGATGACCCCTGTAACTGTATCCTATAACTTGTTATTACAGTATAAAATTACTCTGAGTGGTGTTCTTTTTATTCAACAAAACATACAGTACAAAATGTAATGCCTCTAAAAATCATGTAAAAATGGTCTGATCTTAGCATGCAAACATGCAGCTTTCTATAACTCATGGCAAAGCCAAGCATGATTGTGATATAGATCTATAGATTGTGATATTTTTGTGATAATACATTTGTTTTAGTCAAGAAAAATGTTTTAAGTTTTGTTGTAGGTTTCAATCTATGACATTTGAAGAGCAAAATGGCATTTGAAATTTTCTTCTTTATGGACATTGATAGTAGAGATGTGATGTGTGAGTTCTGGTTCTTTATTTTTTCATGTCCTGTTGTTTCTCAGTGTGTTAAAAAAGAATTACCACTTTTGAATGACGTACTGTATTTTAGCATACATTAAGCATTTGTATGACCACAGACAAATAAAATCGTATTTTGTTACATCTAATTAATCATTACTTTTTATAGCTGTATATAAAACTTAAATCTTCATGTTTTAAGGCAGACTGATCCAAGAAAGCCGTGGTAGCTTGACAGCTCTAGGAAGAGTCTGAGTCAGAAATTGTAATTAGAATTAAAAATGTTAAATAAATATCTTCCTGGAACCCTGGTAGAGGACATTATATTTTGGTGAATTTCTCTTAGAGCATGCATGCCACATGGACTCATTTTCTAATTATTTGTCATAAGTAAATGTCTCAGAATAATGTTATGAGGTTTCAAATCGGAATATGACTTTTTGTAAAGAAAAACACACACAAAAAAAACATGGTATTATTTTCATTCGTGTCCTCTGCAGAGGACACCAGAACAAATGGCATGTTAGTCAGGTATTTTGGGGTCAATAGGGGAATAAATTATAGATCAATATTCCTATGAAATATGAGATTTTGCCAAGTTATTAAACCCATTATAATGCTTCTTTTTTCATTATGGTTTGCCCCAAGAACACATTCATATGGAAATTAGATGCAATGTATAGATGCATTGTATAGAATGGGAACGTCTATGGACATTTTATGCACGTATTGCATAAACTAAAATAGTATATCAAATCATTCTTTCATAAAACAGTTGAGAATCATCTTTGTACAAACTTTGGTTGAAAATAGCCTGAAACCTAAAAACTGACTGCTGAATGAAAAAAAAAATATTGTTTTTGCCTATATACATACTTTATCATACATTTTTATTGTTTAGAATAACTTAGTCCTGGTGTATATATGCTTATTCAAGGCCAATCATTTTAAAATAAAATAACCTGCAGCGCCCCCTCACGGCTACTCTGGCTGAACTACAGTTTCCGGTTGATGGCAGCCAGGTCTCTCGGTTTTTAAAAAAAAGAATACAACAGAAGGAATGTTTTTTCATTAATTAGAATTTAAAGACATTCCCTTGACATAAGGTCATTGTATTGTGAGGGACTGAGAGACGATAGGAGAGTGACGAGTATGTCACAGACTTTAACAAAAAAAAAAAAAAGCAATGAAAGAAAAAGTACCCATGTATGAGTTTTGTTTTATATTGTTTGCAAGCGATGTACTTTTCTGAATATCAACACATAAATATGCTAATAATTTTAGATTTATATAGCCCCCCCCCCCCCCCACCCCAAGTGTTCACTCATAAACTGAGGTAAATAAACTCAGATCGATGGGCCTCATTAGTTTGAGGTCATGCACTTCAGTTTATGAGTGATCAATCAATTCCAAAAGAAATGCAAAACATGCACTAATTAAAATGTAACATGTTTACAAAAAAGATTGAATCCGTTTAATAATATAACATAACAAAAAAAATAGTTTTTATAGAGAGGTTTTTTTTTTTTTTTTTTTTTTGTAGGCCATGCATTTTTGACCAGGAACACCACAAGTATGACAGGATGGGGAAGAAAAATCACAAAAAGTTTTGGTTCAATATGATAATATTAGCATTCTCAGGATAAAGAAAATCCTCTCTGGGTCAAAATGACACAACATGAGGTTTTTTTTTTTTTTTTAAAGTCCCGTTTTACTGCATAGATAGCCAAGTATTATTACAAGCCAATTTTGCCAATGGTGAATTACTGCTTTAATAATCCTATGTTAATTAGGTTAGACGTGAATTACGTGAATGTTGATCTTCAGATTATTGTGGACAAGCCTGAGTGGGATCAGGAAGCTGTCAGCAGGAGGCTCTGATTCTTCAGTCGTCAACAGAACTCAAGCAAACTGCTCCAGACCTCACGTGTTTCAGCAGAGGTGAGCCAGTGTCATTCATGATCAGAATTAATGCTGCTTTTACGTGCTATCGTAAATATTTGTTTACTAGTCAGAAATTAATAACCTCTCTAGTCATATTTACAACTGGGAAACTCTGGGATCATGATAATACTCGAGTTTCCGAGTTGGGCGAGCCGTAACTTTACCAAACTGCCATAAAAGTTCAATGTGGCGATGGAGAGAAACCGCAGTAGTACTGTAAAGATTTATTTGTTTTTCTCACAGCGTCTTCATTGCTTTCTCCTGCCATTACAGTCATGTATATGAACATTTGATGTGTACTGTATGTATACTGAAAAGTGAAAAGCTTTATTTGACCAAAATTTAGCAATGGACATCCAGCTGAATATCTAGATAGTGCTGTGAATGTTTATAAGGTTACCAATGGAGGGGGTACTACATTTTACTCAAAATCTGTTGGATATTGACTAAATATCTTCTAATCAGTACCTTTTGGCTTTAATAAGATTTCCCCAAGAACGGGCAAGAATAAATAGGCTGTCCATCATGCTTTCTGTTCTTTCTGACAACAAAGCACTTGAACATGAAAAGTAATTAGAACTTAAAAAGTGGGAAGTATGAAGTTGACGATAACACATAAAGGCAGTTGTGATACATTTTTTACAGGATTATTTGATGAACAGAAATTTCAAAAGAATAGCATTTAGGAATATAAATTGTTTGGTAACATTAGAAATGTCTGTACGGTCACTTTCTTAAAAGATAAAAAAAAAAATCTTATAGACTGAATTTTGAACAGTAGTTTACATAAGTGGAACAAAATAGTGTTATATTTCTGGTATTTATTTTTTTATAATATTCATGATTGCCTTGCCAGGTGGATTGATTAAATTCTGGGGCTTTTATTTCAAGTGCATCACTTTTAACAGTCTTGTGCACACTCCAACAATTTCTCATTTCAGTTTTGATTTAGAGTTAGCAAAGTAACTAAAAATGACAAATAACTATTTATAACTTATCAAAATTTTAAATATTCGAAGGAAAGATGAAATATACTCCAGTATTATGCAATATATATTTAGTAAAAATAATTTTTTATGTGCATATATATTTAGAAATTTGTGTCGCTGCAAGGATCTGCTCTCTGTTCAGACCAATGTGTCCATTACCAAGGCCAAACCACGGCATCATAAGAGGTCACGATCTGTGGTAGGCCGCCCATTGCTGGCTTGGCAATCTTCTTCGAAAAGGAAGCTTTGCTTGAACAGCACATTATCTCAGCAGCTTTATCCACTCGACCTTAGTGTGAAGCAAGAAGGACAAACTTCTTGTAGATGGCAAGATTTCAAGATTTAATGCAGATTTGAAGCAGATCTCAGAGGTCGACTAATGTCCGGGGGAAATCGAACAAGCAGGAAGTGTCTGATGGCATAGACAGAACACGGCTGGTGCTGAAGTTTGATGACATCCCTAAAACTGTTGCTGTGGAAACTGCGGAACAGAGGAAAAGCCCTCAGCAGAAGCACAAATGTGGAGAGATTCGTGAAGCTCAGAATGGTTTGCAGGAAGAGATTTCTGAGGATTCGGAAGGGTTCAGGACAACCCACAGATCTGTTCAGCGTGAAGCCCAAGATTAAACGAGGGAACCAGAAGAAAGTCTCTGCCTCTGGTGTTACAAAAACCTGCTGCCACAGAAGCCCAACTTCATATCCATGTTAGCCACACTGGTGAAGAATCAGAACCAGATTATTGAGGAATCCTGCAAATGAGTCTCTGTCGAAGTTTTGTAATTAGTTCTTTAAGTCATCTTGTTTTACTCAAGTCGCTGCTATCAAGTTTGGCTAATTCTGTTAATAGATATAATATTTGACAAAAGTCTGCTGATGTTTATTTATTGTTGCATTTGTTTATGTTTTAACATTTGCATTTGCATTAATAAATACAACTTGTTCTAAATGATCTGTTTGTGTATGCTGTTTATTCCACAGTGTCTTGAACTGCAGTTACTGTAATAACCACAGAGAGGAGCTGTTTCCAAACAAACTTGCATATCTTCACTCCTGTATTTTTAAATATTACAATATATGGCCTTAAAAAAAACATTGTCTCACACTTTTATCAAATTGACTTAACATGATGTTTTAGACATCTGTAATTCTGTACATAATGCATGACTTCGTGTTTTTCAGTGGATTAAATAGATACATATAGAGTCAGCAATACATAAACTATATAATATATATATATATATATATATATATATATATATATTATATATATATATATATATATATATATATAAAAACATTAAAAAAATATATATTGATTGTTCCATAATGGTTCTTTGAAGAACGGTTCACTGGAAGGTTCTTTGGGGAATACAAAATTGTTCTTCTATTGCATCACTGTTTTCAGACGCACTAATGGACAAATTTTATTGTTATTGATTATTAGACATCTATACCTAAACCTTATTATTGAGATTCTAGCTGATGTATTTAATATAATATATAGACGTAGAAGGTTTTGTGTCAAAGGATCATTTATAGAAATTTCTGATTTTCTGAAATTTCACTTGCAATTTTGTTTCAGACATTTTTTTTAAACCTTATAAAAAATAATAATATTTATTTTCTTATTTTTTATCCAAGCCAACATTCTAATATAATATTTTGAATGTTGACAATAAAATGACACTTGTATACAGGAAGGCAAGGGTCGACTATGTTATGAAAGGTAGATTTAATTTGTGGTTTTTCAGTAAAATTTTATAAACTTGTGCAAATGTATTATTTGTGTGGCAAGCAATGCTTAGATTTTTTTTTTTTACTTTTTTTTTGTTGTTTTCAATTTACTACTGTACTGTAATTTTAACTCCAGTACAGTTAAAATTGTACATTAAGCCCCAGTAGCATAAGATAAACATACATTCATTTTTATTTTTTTGTGGATTCAATTTTCAATAGCTTTTTATTTTATTTTTATTTTTATTACCAAGCTACACTAAGAAACTTTCATTGGATCTTAAGACTATCCCAATTAACTATCCCAATTTTATTTAAATAAATAAACAAATCTTAATACAATACTATGGAAATGTAAAAATATGATGTGTTATATTTGCATAAAATGTATTTTATTTTTGGTGAGTCTCATAATGATAAAAGAGTCAAAATGCTTATGAATAGCCAAAAAAATAAAAAATAAATAAATAAAAAAACACCTGTCCACAAGGCAAGTCTTCTGTTGTTGTAACACTTAGTGGTTTTAAATGGATTTACACAGATAAACAGCTTTGAAGTGTGATGTGTCCTGTTATTGGTGCTGATGTTGAGGGGTTGGGGCTCAGTGACTCCACTGTCACAACCTAAAAGCGCACTGATCCATCACACAACATCCGTTTAGGAAGAGCGAGCGGGCAAGGATGCAGCTAAACCGGACTTTTACTTAGAGAGCAGTTTTATTATTATTATTATTATTTTCTTTTGGATGGACAATCACATCCACACATAATCGTGTTAGGATATATGAAGTGTTGCAGAGGAAAAGGCATGCAGCCGAATGATCAGAGTAAGAGGATTTAAATGCAGCTGGACATGACCCATGTGAGTAAAGAAGAAGATTGTATAGTTTTAAATCAAGTTTTTATTGCTGGTCACTTTGAGTTTGGACTGTCGAGGAGCGATGTTTGTCTTCATCTCTTTATGCACTCTGTTAACTACACTATAAGTATGCTCTCTGCACAGAGATGTATGGTTTCAACTCTACAGTAAAAGGGTGAGTTATACTACAACTGATTACTACACATAATTTGCTATTTATTCATTTATATGGTAATGCTTTTGCATTATTTAGTTCAGTGCCCCTATTTCATGTAATATGGCTTTATATAACAAAAAATAACTAAACCTCTTCTCAAAATAATAATATTGCTCAGTACATTCGGGTACTTGACATTTTAAGCTGTGAAAGCTCTGCGGTTTCCTGCAGTGTCATTCTATGCTCCATTTAAGCTACATTTAAACAACATTACTATAATTTTATTGAAAGTTTTTATGACTTCAGTTTATTTGAGAGACTACATGGTGTGTTTGTAGTTTTTAACATTTATTTGTCAAACCACAGGATCTGCCAAGAGGTTAATAAAATGGTAAAAGCCTAAATTACAACCGTAAAACAGTTTTTTATATAGCTTTTTACTTTCTGTGTGCATTTATATACATTTTAACTTGTTGGCAACGACATGCATTGCAACATGAAATAATGTAACTTTTAGCCATTTCTTGTTATTTGTTGTTTGTATGTTACACTAATTTTCATATATTTCTCCTCATATCTTGAGCATGATAGGTTTTGTGCTTTTAGGAATACTGACACAAGACCTTGCCACGGGTGGACCTGATCTTTACTAAGCCAGATCTGGACTCAAAAAA
>NW_020524178.1:0-24611 GCF_003368295.1 Carassius auratus
TCTGCTTCTGTGATAAAGGAAATATATTAAGTCCATATTCATGACGTTGAGTAGGGGTCTAAATATAGACCGTGTTCCCACTCTTTCCTCAGCATCTTATGCTCTTCCTCTTGTGCATAAGCAAAGGGAAGTTCTGTTAGCCAGAGCCGATTTATTCGTCATTAAATATAACAGAATAACTGGCATTATCCACAAGTTCCATTCATTAGAGGCCCTAATCACAGCGAATAATTAAGCAGATAATAATGACACTTTGCAATCTGCAAAATGAAAACCAGCTCTTATCTTCAAAACCAGGAAGCATTTTAATGAAACTATGCATTCATTTTATATCAAACTAGGATTCCAGTGTATACAAATGCTACATCAATGTCTAGATGTATTACCTTCATATCAGTTATAATGACTACAGATTTCAAAACAACCCCAGGGCTTTTAAACAGCACTCTAACTTTAAGAAAACTAAAACAAATCACAGAAACACTTATTAATCTTCATTATTTAGTATTGTAAATTAAATACAATTGGATTAAACTATTTTACTGGTAATGTCTGTGAACTTAGCTTGTAAAGTTTCTTAAATAATTCACAGTCACTCTTTTGGATTTAAACATTTTGGTAAACTCAGATGTGCTGTAGCCTACGCAGGGCTCAATCCCCCAATGGATAAAAACAAAAAAGCATCCCCACTTTGAAACTACCATCCCCTTTAATTAGCAAATTAAATGTTACAATTCTCTTCTTATGATAATTCACAAACTAAGTAATGACGAATGGCCAATCAGAACTCTGTACTATTACAAGCTGCACACAAGCAAGTGTCCATCATTTTGCCTGTAAAATGTTTCAAGCACAACTTTTAAAGTTCTTTACAAAGAAAAAAGAAGGAATGAGTTTTCCTTGATTAGAATTTAAAGACCCTCTGACAAAATGTCATTTTGTTGTAGCCTATGTAGTACTGTGAGGGACTGAAGAGTATATCACTGATTTTGCAAAAAAAATCCATTCACTTGTTTGATTCTAATTGATTCAGTCGTTGTGAACCAATCATTTGATTTGAATTATTCAATAAATATTATTTATTACTATGGATTTTCTGCCACCTACAGGTGGTTTATTGTCGTCTTTATTTATCCATGACAGTTCTAAACTAGCCAAGCTGCCAGTACAAAAAACACATTAATCAAAATATTGTTTTTAACAGTTAGCAGTAATGACCCAAATTCATTAAAATATTAAAATAATAGTTAGTTTAATAAGGCTAATTTTCCATTAAATTCCACACAATTTTTGTAATCATTGTGTAAAATTACATACAGGACAAACCCCAACCCCACACCACATCATCCTGTCTGGACACAACATAAAAAACAGACCAAATACAAGAACACGTCTTGGGAAAAACACCGAAGTCTACCTCCACAGCTGGACAAACTCAATTGCAAACTAGATTTACTGTGAAGTACATTAAAGGTCAGTGATGGGATTATGATATCTAAATACAAAATATGCTGACTTCTGAAGCCACTTATTCAGAGACATATCAAAAATTAATTTAGGCAACAAAAGACAAAACAAAAAAATTGAGGTCAAAAGACATGCTAAACATGCAGGAGAGAGGGAACATTTGTACATCATGCCTCAGTAAAGTAAGTGACTTCCCTCATTCTTCAGACTACATTTAGTTATATGCTGTCATTCTCTATAACTTGCACTGGCTGGGTTTTCATGGTAATGACTTAAAATAATCATAGTGCACTGGGGCAGGAATTGTGCACTGACCATGACAAGCTCAATAAAATAAGAGAGTTGTTCTTTGCCTTTGACTCACGTTTTGAGTCAGAAACTTCTTACAGCTTTAAACCTTAATTTGCTCCTCTTTTTAGGAAAAGCTGTAAGTTAACGTTCATGCTTTTATGTTTGGGTATAGCTTAGATCTTGTAAATTAGAATTCAAACCTTGAAAGACTTCCTTTTTTGGTGCAGCATATTTTATTTGCTTGAGCTCCATGGTTACTGGCCCTGTTGTCAGTCTCAACTTTTCTGACTTCAATATTGACTTCCACAAAGATCTTTGCCCCTTTTGTGTGGCCATCACATCCTAGCTGGCTGCTAAACTCTCATGACACATCTATCATGGTATACAGCTGTATGAGCGCACATTAATTATCTCATCACTCTCTGTAGTGGAGGGAAATTACGATGGCGTCCAATGAAAAGTGGTTGAGTGATGCACAGATGGAGGCCCGATACTCCCACCAACGTCTTGAAAGGTTTCTTTAATTAACAGTCAGCTCATGATGAAGAGATTCTGCTCTGGCAAAAACTGTAGCCCACAGCTGCCCGAAACTAATTTTACAGTGTAGTCGCTTCCCAGAAATAATTAATTTCCCTACATGAATCCAATTGGATAGCCACAGTAACCTTTCAGCGTGACTAGAAGGCCATGCATGGGCAGTGATGATTCTCTGTGCTGAAGTATGAGGAGAAGAGTGTCCAAATTTGGCTCATATACATGTCATCCACATTCACAAGGTACTCTGGGGTACACAAATGTATTTATGCAAATAAAACGGATTAAATTGTGCTTGCTCCAAAAAAAAAAAAAAAAAAAAGTCAACAGCTTATATCCACACTGAAAAGTTAACTTATGCGTCTCACGTCTGAGATGTATTCAAATGCTTTTGTATTGTTATTCAGAATGAGTCAGCTTGACAGGTAAGGGAGAAAATGTACAGTTTGGCCCTGCTAATTTAACTTTAGTAATATTAATCTAATATCCACTTTTATTCCTCAGAGCAGGAAAGTGATTACTGTCAGCAGAAATGTTAAACCTGAGCTACCCACTTCTTTTTCCATGTATCTGTCTACCAAATGTTTCTACCTTAAATAACAATGTCCAAAAATTACAGATGATTTTGATAGACCATTTCACAAAAATGGTGCTTCCTACGACTTTCATTAGCATATGCATAATCAACAGAGAGTAGCTGATACCAGTTTTTACTATGAGCATTTTTCTAAACACATCTACTCTGCTGGTATGTCGTAAGTACACCATCTGGCTGCAAAGAGCATCTTTCTTAATTAACAGCCAAGAACATTGGAAAATAGTGTTACAATCCTCCCCGTCTGGACAGCTATGATATTTCTAGAATTTGTAGAATTTTTTTTTTTTTATTTTTTTTTTTTATGTTGGTGAAAAGCTTGTGTTGATGTCAAAATCAAGAAAACATGGTGATTCAGATGAGGCCAGTTGTACAATTTAATATGGTGTCAAATTATTACACAAGATTAAACTACATACCACACATAAAATCACTTTCTTACCTCAAAATAGTTTTTAATATATATATATATATATATATATATATATATATATATATATATGTCCTATTATATTGACTCAGAGGCTTACAACTTCTCCCATTATCTCAGAAGGTTGCTGCTCATGTATCAGTGATATTTCACCCCTTTAGTTCATTACTAATTGGAAGAAATTATGGTGTTACAACTTCACCACATGTTACAACATGCCCCAGTCTCCTGTACTATTATTATATTCAGTCACATGTAGTCACTAGAAATATCAATGGGGATTATTCAGCACAACCACCCACACCTGAACCTACGCTCATGCCTCTCTCTTCCCTTTCTCCAAAATTGTGCTTTCTTACTTCCTGGGACAGAGCAGATACACTATCTGCAATTTTTCTGTCATTGTGCAAGACATGATGTTCTACTGGTTAATTAATGCAAAGTCACCAGCAGGGGGGGGGGAACGGAGCTTGGCTTTCAGACAGATGAGCCAAATGGTTCTTTGTCAAGGCCGGCTGGGAGGTGTGAAAAAAAAAAAGAAAAAAAAATTGAGAGAGGAGGCTGTCATATTGGTATGTGACTCACCGGATGTCTTTTCAGTCTGAGGCTGGAGTATGACCTTTTGAGAGCCCTGTCCACCCACAGCAATCCAGCAATACTTTCTTCAGATAATAATTTCTCACTGTGTCTGCCTGTCGTTTACGCTCAGAAACACAGGATCATAAATAAGTTCGCCCTGGAAGGACTGCCATAGGGAGAGGGAGAGAAAAAGCCTGAGGAAAAGAAGCAAAAAAAAAAAAAAAAATGAACGAGAGAAAACAAGCTTGTAGCAGCAATCTGAATTTCTGTGAAGAGCGTTCCATCTTGTACATCATAATATCTGGGGAGGATGTGATGTGTCTGTGAAATGCTTCTCGGCAGAAGTCGAATTTTTTGAAAGCTAGCTGAAATGAGAGTGCAGAACTGGCCATCTTTTCTCAATAGCACCCCTGCAAACATGTGACTGTAAAAATGTTAATCAAAATGTGCATATTTACTAATATACAAGATATAACATCACTATATTTAGTGTCAGGGTATTGCATTCTCATCAACCTGGAGCAAAAATCAAACAGACCTTCTTGCCTTTGCTCTTAGTAAAATTAATGAGTTAAAATTTCAAGTTCATACATTCAGTCAGTCAGTCAATAAAACCATAAATAAACTGATAAATAATAATGATAATAATGATAATAATGATTAAAAAAAATAATAATAATGATAATAATAATAAAGTGTTAAAATAACACTAGGGTGAGTAAGTGGTCACATAATTGTATATTTGTCTTTCTGGGGAAATGTAGGGTCCCATGAAATAAGTTTTAGTTTTTGCAAAATTCCATTTAATTTTATCAATTTATATTTAATTTTATAAAAAATTATGTTTTTTCTAGACTCTGTTTTAATGGTTAAATTAAATTTTATTAATTAAGGCCCAACATAATGTATATTAAATGTTTCCCATTAGTTTTCTGGATTCCATTTTAATGGTTTTATTAAATATTAATAATCAAAAGCACCTCTAATTAACTGATTTCATTACACACACACACACACCCACACACACATATATATATATATATATATATATATATATATATATATATATATATATATATATATATATATATATATATATATATATATATATATGTTTTTCGGCTAAATAAATAAAAAACACTTTTGATGTTTAATATTTTTAAGGAAACTGATATTTTTCAGGCTTTTTTGATAAATAATAAAATAATAAATGTCTTTACTGTCATTTTTGTTTAGTTTAATCTGTCTTTGCTGAATAAAAGTATACATTTAAAAAAACAATATTCGTACTGACCCCAAACTTATGGACAGTAGTGTATGTTGATGGATCACCCGCAAATGCTTTATGCTGCTACCTGTAAGGAAGCTAGAGCTTGGAATAGAAGTGTTATCAGATACAATAAAATCTGATTTCCTTGACGTTATATAGCAGGAAGCTGAGTAAGTGGGCGGTTGTTGAGATGTTGAACTGGACAGTGAATACTGCACCAAGATTTCTGGCTGGCTGTATTGTTGTTGAGCTCGTAATTCCTAAAGCATCAGATTCAGCTCGGTATGGTGACAGTGAGGCACAGTGTGAATTACAGCTCATTTACTTTCTCTTTCACCATTTCAAAGAAACAGCACTGTAGATGTTAGCACTACAACTATCGCCATAAAGACACACTTGAATTACAGTCACAGAAATACAGGCAAATGGGTACGAAAGTGCCTTATGAAATGAACTGCAATACAAAATTATTTTAATAATAGTGAATGTCAACAAATCTCCCAGCAATGTAAGCTTGCACAAAGGCTGTCTAATGAAAAGAGCTGCCCCGGGCAGGATAAGCAGTGTATTAGCAGTGAAGAGTAACAACACACTAATGATTACAATTATCAACGTTGCTTTCCATTTCAAAAAAAAAAAAAAAAAAAGAAGACTTCCTTTGTTAGCTTTGAAAACCTTTGTAAGTCTTTAAATTGGAGTAAGATGATTGTCAACATTGACATCAATGGGACAGAGTTTCCTCTAGTGGGTGAAGTGAATCTGGGTTTCAGCACACACATCATACCAACTTTAAAGGCAGGCTGTCATGCATGTTTTATCAGAAGCAAAAAAACAAAACAAAAAAACACACACACACAAAAAAAACAGGATATATCCACGGCCTTGCATGCTTTGACAGGGAGCAGCCATCCATCAAGATGGAGCTCTGAAGCAGTCGGCATAATTTGGGTGTTGAACAACGTGAGCAGCTTGGATGTGTCTGATGACCAGCTAATGAACGAATCGGTATTCTGATTGTGAGGTCCGCATGTGCCGTCTGACATTTTGTTTTTCCTGTCTACACACTGACTGCCAACTTTACGGCCAAATCGGATTGTGGTCCACGGTAAATTTCCATCGTCATACTCTTACATGAGCAAATGAGTTTTTCTCATTTGTAAGAGCATGGAGGCCCAATCTCAAGGAACAAAGACTGCCGACCGAATGACTGGAACTCGTAAAAAAGCACTATGTATGTAAATATATTTTATTGCACCACTCTTGAACTTATTTTTGAATATAAATAAGAGGGGTGCAGTCTATATACATGCATAAGCTATACGCCTATACATCTGGATCTGCATTCATAGGGGATAGCGATCTGCGAGGAAGCCTTGGATTAAAATTTACATCTCTACAGAACATCCCTGAACTTTAGAGGACCCAATGACACGCTTATTGTTTACTCGTGTTCACTGTCCTTTATAATGTGGCCCCAAACACATATTTCTTATAGCACCTCAGCTGGGCATTCAAGCCCAGACCAGATGAACAGTGAAGTCTAATGTAATACCAGCTCAGTGACAGCAGTAATGGGTCATAAATCCCAAGTTCAGGTAGGGTTTGATTGTAAATCAAAGGCCCAGACTACAGAGCTGATTTAAATCCATCACGGACTAGTGCAAGGTTTTAAAGGTTTTTAAAGAGAGGCGGGATACTTTATTGCCTAGGAAATGGTCTGTCCTTAGTTCAGCACGTCAGCACATTGTGGGAAGAGCATATGGCAGAGAGCGAACATGTGGCACTTTTAAATCATGTATGCTAATCTGATAGCGGCGGGTCGGGTTTTGAATGGCATTTCTCGCTCAGGCCGATCTCTGTCACCACTTGTAGAGAGATGGCATTTAAAAAGAATGCTCACTGTCAATGACAGTCCGGCTTAGCGTTTGAACTCACGTGAGGTCCTCATACTTTGACATTTGGCGGTTGGCTTCTTTTCACAGCAAGGTCACCATAAAGATAAAAATAATCTCCTGTGACAACTTTTAGAGCCTCACTCTACTGCTCCATCATCTTTTTTGAAAAAGTGTTCCAGATAATGCTGACTCAAAGGGAATTCTTTGATAGGTCTGATGAATTGTCTTGTATCTGTAATTTAAATGGCTCTATCGTCTGTTTAAGGAGGAAAATAACTGTATGAAAGGGCCTCATGGGATTCCAGATTTGGACAAATCCATGAAAATGTTATCACAATAGATGATAACTGCCTGGGCACCCACAATTCAATTATTCCAACAATTTCTGTGCAGATTGAAAGTTACTATTTTAACCCCTTATTTTACAATAGCAACTTACTACCCATAACCATAATTACAAACAACCCAGAGCCTTCTAGAGGTGATATCAACCGGAGGTAATGGCCTGTGCACTGACAGTTTGTAATCAGACAGGTACAGTTACTGCATTTTGTGGAATACCCTGTGATCACTTCATATCTGTCTTGTAAAATAATATCTCACATTTTAGCACCTCAGGCATCTCAGTTCAATACATGAGTATTGTTTCATCCGTCAAACAGGGTCTACATGGATTTGCAGAGACAATGCAGATAGATAGATAGATAGATAGATAGATAGATAGATAGATAGATAGATAGATAGATAGATAGATAGATAGATAGATAGATAGATAGATAGATAGATAGATAGATCACAATAATAATAATCTGCAATCTGCATTATCCACAATAATATACTGAATTTATACTGAATCTTATATGTGTCATAGAATATATGTCTTGACAGTTTATAACAGAATGATTATTATGCCATGATCCTAGTTATTCATCATAAATGTCATTTTGCATGCTGCCTTTCATAATTTATACTGCACAGCGGTTAAGGCAATTATGTATCTGTGAGCATCAGGTTATTATAGCAAAAAATAATAATTTGGCACCTAAAAATGATATGGGCGTTTCAGCGCTGACAAGAAAACAAAGTCCTTTGCAAGTAATTTTCTTTTTTTGACAAACAAAAGTTATGAATCACTGAATCATTGTGAGACGTAGCCAGTGATCTAAACTAGGAAAACAGCTTAATGAGGATGTCTCATTTCAAATGTAAAAGTGCAGAAAAATATATATTTATTTGTTCCTCTGTGTGTTTGCATTACTTTCAGGGACATGCACATTAGAAAAACCTCTGGCCTCAAAATGTTCAGGTTATATCGTGATCCTCAACCCCACTCAAAGATCATATATTTACTTACGAAATCTTAAAACTTATGGTTAATGAACATTAAATTTCTGTAATCCTGTTTGTACACCAGAAAAACATATTGGGCTCCTTGCCATAGTATAGATGTGAGAACATAATAATCAATGCAGCCTTCAGCCCTAAATATTACTCATTCTAAGTTAACTTGAGAAGGGTATGCCTATTCCCAATTGTAAGATGCTTTCGGCATTATAGCATTCAGTTTTAATGATAGGAACTGTGAGTGTACTGTAATCTCTTTAGAGGGTTGAGGTCTTATTCACTCTCAAGAATCCTGGTCTGCCAAAGGCTTGAAGTGAGAGATGGTGAGGTGTACCGGGCCACTACACCTTCTTTGTTCACTATGTCTGTGGTATCTTGCAGGCTGAATTTCAATCAGAATTTTAGATGCCATGTCATGTCCTATAAAGTCCCCTTATGATTCCTATGTGTGCACAAACCACCGCAATTGGAGTCATAACATGCTCCGGGGGCAGTACACATAGTACATGTTGAGAAGAGTGTTTTCCCTGCATTTGTAACTCACTTTTGTTGAGGTAAGAAAACAAACACGAACAGCCCACTGAAATCTGCCATCTAATTCAGCCTTTCTTAAGGGCCAACAGTCAGACTTGCTATATTTCAGATGGCTACGTGGTTCAAGTGGAAACGGTGCAATATTAATTAATAACACACTGGACAGTACTCATTTAAGTAGTGCTCTTGGTCTGTGTATTTGGTCAACATTTGCCTCTCTATACTTACCAGTGGTTCCAGTTTTTAATTGCTCAGGCAATATTTATACAGACTCCAAAACAAATTACCAAAAAGTGTATCTCTCTCTCTCTCTCTCTCTCTCTCTCTCTAAATATATATATATATATATATATATATATATATATATATATATATATATATATATATATATACAGTTGTTGTTGTTTTTTATTTTGATAGCACAGGATCACAAAAACATAGGTTTTGATACAACAGAATTTTTTTTTTTGACAATGCCACAAAAAGGAGAGAGAACATCAAACTCATTGAAGATAAGTAAACAGTCTAATTACAAGCAAAATATGAAATACTACATACTTTGTGTCACCTAATTTAATCAAAAACACTTATGGTTTTCTCTGTATAATATTTAATTTAGTATGCAGTAAATTCAATATTACAAACTGTGCAGTGTTTTTGATTAAATTTTTTCTTATTAAATTACAAAAGGGATTTAATGCAAAGCAATGAGAGTTTTTCTCTCAATATTGTTTGATATATTCAAAACCAAAGCCAGAACAACACACCAAATCTGCAAAATCATACACTAATTATAAGCCTTTGACTCAGTTTTTAATTTCATAAAGCAACACATAATTCTCCTTTTCCTAGCGTTTATACCGTATTGGCGCAGGGTCCCCTGTTTGGTACATCGCTCTCATCTTCTTCCGGTCTAGGGCATCTCAGGGGCAGCATTGTTTTGTTTCATATCTTGCTTGATCCGGTCCATCCATCTCTTCTTCAGTCGACCGATCAACCGACCTCAGACATCAGAACTCGACCTTCTCCAAGTCCAGGAATGTCATGTGGACTTTTTCTCTCTGTCTCTGTATTTCTCCACATGTAGACAGTCAGCATGGATATCATCGATATTTCTGCATAACTTGACAAAACTGCACTGATTGGGATGGTTCTGGTGATACTTCGGAGACTTTCATAAATTTTCATTGTATGACACAAAAGGCAGAAAAGTCTGTAGTTGGTAAATTCACTGACGTCATCTTTCCCATCCAAATTGGCACAGTGACACTGGTTGTCCAGGTTCTAGATGGCTTCTTTTCTGCAGTCATCATATTGTAGAGTAATGCCAAGATATCAGCACCCCACCGGCCCATTAATTTCCAGACTTCAGCTGGAATATCTTCTGGTCCTGACGCTTTGAGATTCTTCATTTTCTTTATGGCTGCCAATTCTTCGGCTACACTGATTGGTGGGACAGGTCCAGAAATGGGCTCAGGGCTGGGAATCGGTGGATGTGAGAACTCTTCATTGGAAATCCGTGAGAAATAGTCTCACCATCATTGTAGGATGGCTGATGTTTCTCAACGTAGCAGATGGTTTGCATCCTTAACATGCACCGACTTGTGATGGAAGCTAGTAAGGCGGTGGATCTTGTTCGCCCCTTCCCGCGTATCCAAGACCCTTTGTCATACAGGTCATTGTAATGTTTTGCATTAGCTTTTGTTACTGCAAGCTTCACAACTGATGTAAGAATCTTGTATTGCTGCAAATCTGTGTCCAGTTGTGTTCGAAACCAGGCCTCATAGGCCATTTTCTTAGCCTTAATTAGGGCCCGAGCACCGAGGTGCGAGGACCCTCTTGTATCTGCTTTGTTTTTTATTATTATTATTCTTCTTCTTCTTCTTCTCCCGAATGAATCGCATTTTTGAGGGCTTTAACATGCTCAAAAAGTCATGAAACTTTGCACACGCGTCAAACCTGGTGAAAATTTTCGTCTAATATAGGATTCAGAAGAGGGTGTGGCAAAATGGCTCGACAGCGCCACCTATACCAAGAAAATCAACAGCCTTCCAGCTATGTTTCACGTACATGCATGAAAATTGGCACACATATGTAACACACCAATACCTACAAAAAAGACTCTTGGAGCGAAATTCTAAACCCAACAGGAAGTCGGTTATTTTTAATATTATGAGCATATTTTGTGTAATTTTGGTCATTTCCATGTGTTGTATTTTAACGAACTCCTCCTAGAGAGTTCTTCAAATCAACACCAAATTTGGTATGCCTAATCTAAAGACCTTTGCGATGTTAAATTGCGAAGATCTTGAGTTTTCGTTGAAGGGCGTGTCCGTGGCGGCCTGGCGAATTTCGATGATTCGCCATGAAAAATGAAGTTACTATAACTCACACATACAATGTCCAATCTGCCCCAAACTTCACATGTTTGATGAGACTCCGAACCTGAACAGATTGACATGCCCATATTCAGTTATAGTCATAGCGCCACCTATTGGCAACAGGAAGTGACATATTTTACGCTGTGACGAACTACTCCTAGAAATTTTATGACATCAATGTCTTTTTTGTGGTCAGTCTAATCTAAAGGCCTGTGCGATGTTCAGTTGTGAAGATCTTTAGTTTTCGTTAAAAGGCTTGTTCATGGCGCCGCGACGAAGTTCGATGTCTCGCCATGGGAATAAAAGATGTTATAACTCAGGCATAAAATGTCCGATTTTCCCCAAACTTCACATGTGTGATAAGAGTCCTGGCCTGAACAGATCTGTAGGCCAATATTCCACTGGGTGTGGCAGAATGGCTCTATAGCGCCACCTATACACTTTCAACGGAGTGCGCCTCGAGCTATGTTTCACGTACATGTACAAAAATTGGTACACACATGTAACACTCCAATACCTACAAAACAGTCTCTTGGTACGAAATCCGGATCCCAACAGGAAGTCAGTTATTTTGAATTTTCCCTTCAAAATTGGTGTTGTTTTTGCCATTTTCAGGGGTTGTACTTTAACGAACTCCTCATAGAGATTTATTCAGATCAACACCAAACTTGGTCAGTGTAACCCAAAGCCATTTGCGATAATAAATTGCGAAGGACTTGAGGTTTCGTTAAAGGGCGGGTCCATGGCGGCCTGACAAATTTCGATGTTTCGCCATGAAAAAGGAAGTTGCTGTAACTCAGACATACAATGTCCAATCTGCCCCAAACTTCACATGTTGGATAAGACTCTTGACCTGAACAGATCTACATGCCAATATTCAGTTATAGTCATAGCGCCACCTATTGGCAAAAGGAAGTTACATATTTTACACTGCGACAAACTACTCCTAGAAATTTTTGACATCAATGTCTTTTTTGTGGTCAGTCTAATCTAAAGACCTGTGTGATGTTTAGTTGTGAAGATCTTGAGTTTTTGTTAAAAGGTGTGTCCATGGCGCCGTGATGAAGTTCGATGTCTCGC
The DNA here is from genome assembly GCF_003368295.1 of Carassius auratus. Taxonomy (NCBI): domain Eukaryota; kingdom Metazoa; phylum Chordata; class Actinopteri; order Cypriniformes; family Cyprinidae; genus Carassius; species Carassius auratus. The sequence continues at coordinate 12,401 of NW_020524178.1, forward strand.
CATGGGAATAAAAGATGTTATAACTCAGGCATGAAATGTCCTTTCTTGCCCAAACTTCACTTGTGTGATAAGGGTCCTGGCCTGAACAGATATGAAGGCCAATATTCCATTGAGTGTGGCAAAATGGTTCGATAGCGCCACCTATACACTTTCAACGGAGTGCGTATACACTTTAAACTGAGTGCGCCTCGAGCTATGTTTCACGTAAATGTACAAAAATCGGTACACACATGTAACACACCAATATCTACGAAAAAGTCTCTTGGTACGAAATCTGAATCCCAACAGGAAGTCAGTTATTTCGAATTTTCTCTGCAAAATTAGTGTTGTTTTGGCCATTTTCAGGGGTTGTACTTTAACAAACTCCTCCTAGAGATTTATTCAGATCAACACCAAACTTGATCAGTGTAATCTAAAGCCATTTGCGATGTTAAATTGCGAAGGACTTGAGGTTTCGTTAAAGGGCGTGTCCATGGCGGCCTGACAAATTTCGATGTTTCGCCATGAAAAAGGAAGTTGCTGTAACTCAAACATACAATGTCCAATCTGCCCCAAACTTCACATGTTGGATGAGACTCTTGACTTGAACAGATCTACATGCCCATATTCAGTTATAGTCATAGCGCCACCTATTGGCAACAGGAAGTGACATATTTTACACTGTGACAAACTACTCCTAGAAATTTGATGACATCAATGTCTTTTTTGTGGTCAGTCTAATCTAAAGACCTGTGTGATGTTTAGTTGTGAAGATCTTGAGTTTTTGTTAAAAGGCATGTCCATGGCGCCGTGACGAAGTTCGATGTCTCGCCATGGGAATAAAAGATGTTATAACTCAGGCATAAAATGTCCGATCTTGATCAAACTTCACATGTGTGATAAGGGTCCTGGCCTGAACAGATCTGAAGGCCGATATTCCATCGGGTGTGGCAAAATGGCTCGATAGCGCCACCTATACACTTTCAACGGAGTGCGTATTCACTTTCAACGGAGTGCGTCTCGAGCTATGTTTCATGTACATGTACAAAAATCGGTACACACATGTAACACACCAATATCTACGAAAAAGTCTCTTGGTACAAAATCCGAATCCCAACAGGAAGTCAGTTATTTAGAATTTTCTCTGCACAATTGGCGTTGTTTTTGCCATTTTCAGGGGTTGCACTTTAGCAAACTCCTCCTAGAGATTTATTCAGATCAACACCAAACTTGGTCAGTGTAATCTAAAGCCTTTTGCGATCTTAAATTGCGAAGATCTTGAGGTTTCGTTAAAGGGCGTGTCCATGGCGGCCTGACAAATTTTGATGTTTCGCCATGAAATAGGATGTTGTTGTAACTCAGGCATAAAATGTCCAATCCTCCCCAAACCTCACATGTTCGACAAAAGTCCTGCCCTGAACTCATCTGAAGGCCAATATTCCACTATAATGATAGCGCCACCTGCTGGCAACAGGAAGATTGGCACATATATGGAATAAACATTGATATATTCTACTTATATTTATGAGTTTAAACGCATATTTCTCACCGTTCACCTATTAACTAAAGCCACTCGCTGCCGGTGAGCCCGGGTGCGAGGGCCCGTTCATCGCTGCTTGCAGCTTTAATTGTTGCTTGAATTTCCTCTGTCCACCACCAAGTTGCCTTGTCAGTAAACCGCCTTAGCTGCCTCGTCTTTCATAGCACATTGATGGACATTTTATGAATATGGGTGGTGATAACATTGCAGAAAGTCTCCACTGGTTGTTCAAAGTCAGTGTTAATGGCATTGAGGGCTGTTGCCAATTCGTTCTTGTGTTCAAACCATTTCCACCATCTAATTCGCTCATGCTCTGTCCTCTGCACATGTAGTAGTTGTTGCAGACACATCCAGACATTGAGGATGAGCAGCTGGGGAGCTTTATCATCTGAGAGGTTCACCTTGGCATCAAGCACTAGCCTCAAATCTCGGCGACATAGCATCCAAAAGTTGATCTTTTTTGAAGCGCTCTCTGGAATAGGTTGAGAGGGTCTCTTCTTAAAAAAGGTGTTAGCGATGGCACAGTCATGCAAATCCCCAATGATCAGGACATGCTCATCTGCTCCAACACATCCTCTGGGCTGCCAGTGTGGAGGGCAAATAATATGAATGGTGGTTGAGCCCAGGATAATCGTAACTGAGTTAAGGAAGTCAAAGATATTATCAACCTCAATGACATTTTCCAGGAATTGTTTGCTGATTACCACAACTATTCCATTTTGGGTTGTCTCGATGCCATAGTAGATGATCTTATATCCCTTTCCGATTTGCCTGGCCTTGGCTAGCTTCCATTTTGTGGCATACATCCAATGTCCACTCGCTGGTTCTTCAGGAAGTTTGCTAGTTCGGGGCTGCGCCCCTTGAGCTTATCGATGTTAAGTGTGGCCAGTCAGATTTTCTTATTTACTAACGTCTTTAACCTCACCTGTCCTTGGGCAGGTAGCCCTTGCCAATTTCTCATGCCATCCAGATGAGGACAGCATGCGTCACCTACGGGGGACACCATAGTATAGTTGGAGGCTAGTTGTGTTGACATTGCTATTTGAAGTGACTGAAAGAAAACCCCTGGTTGATGCTCACTCTGCCTGATACTCTGGGAACCCTTACCTTTGCCAGGGGGTTACCCTGTTACCAGCTGGCACCACAAGGTGGTGGTGATAGTTTTTTTGACAGCACAAAAGCAAAAATATATATATTTTTATTATTATCCACCATCATCGAATCCATCCTCTGCACTTCAGTAACTGGTTCAGCTCAGCTTCTAAATCTGACCTCAGAAGACTACAGAGGGTATCCGGACTGCTAAGCGAATCATTGGTACAACCCTCCCTTCTATTCAAGAACTGTACTTATCCAGAGTGAGAAAAAGGGCTGTCAAAATCACTTTGGACCCCTCACATCCAGCACACTCCCTCTTTGAACTGTAGCCATCTGGTCGACGCTACAGAGCACTGAGCACTAGAACGACCAGACACAGGACCAGTTTCTTCCCTCAGGCAATCCATCTTATGAACAGCTGATAATAACGGTGAACACACTATACTTTATTTTTATATAAACATACACTTTATTTATCCAACACACATACTTAGTATACACTTAAATTTTGCACATAATTTACATGTACATACATAACTGCATTTTGTATATACCTGCCTACAATTGTCATTAAGTTGGCTTGAAAAAGCCAACTTACTGATCTACTATTTAATCTTATTATTAAGTTGGCTTGAAAAAGCCAACTTACTGATCTACTATTTAATCTTATTATTATTATTCTTCTGAGCCAAATTTTAAACACTATCTCCTCCTAGAGCTTTCAAGCTAGAACCACCAAACTCGGGTCAAACCTTCAGACTGGTCTGACTCGGGTTGCTATATCTTTTCTAACTGATCCAGCTTATGGTTTTCGTAAACCAGACTACCAAAACCACCTTAAATCCCATAGACTTTCATTGAGGGGGTACAAACTTTTGAAAAATAAGGCTTATAATATATTTAAGCTGTCTACTACCATAGCAAACCTTAAAAACTCTCTACTGAGAATACAGCTAAAACCAGCCTAAGCTGATCAGTTGTTTTGGCTAGTCTCCCAAACTGGTTTTTAAGTGGTTTTGACCACTCTCACGCTGGTCTTAGCTGGGTTTTAGCTGGTTTTTACTGAATCCACTGTTTTTAGCTGGTTTTTGCCAGATTCGCATAGAAACATGCTAACAACATGCTAGTTACTCACTTATCAGACTAGAAACATGCCTATAACATGGTTTTAAAGTGGTTTCGGCCACTGTCATGCTGGCCTTAGCTGGTCTTAGCTGGTTTTAGGTGGTTTAGTATAGAAAAATGAAAACAACATCCTAGTTACTTGCTAATCAGACTAGAAACATACTTCTAACATGGTTTAAAGTGGTTTTGGCCACTGTCAAGCTGGCTTTAGCTGGTCTTAGCTGGTTTTAGGTGGTTTTCTTTAATGAATCAACTGGTTTTAGCTAGATTATCATAAAAACATATTAACAACATGTTAGTAATTTGCTAATCAGTCTAGAAACATACTTCTAACATGGTTTAAAGTGGTATTAGCCACTGTCAAGCTGGCTTTAGCTGGTCTTAGCTGGTTTTAGCTGGTTTTCTTTACTGAATCAACTGGTTTTAGCTAGATTATCATAGAAACATGTTAACAACATGTTAGTAACTTGATAATCAGACTAGAAACATACTTCTAACATGGTTTAAAGTGGTTTTGGCCACTGTCAAGCTGGCTTTAGCTGGTCTTAGCTGGTTTTAGGTGGTTTTCTTTACTGAATCAACTGGTTTTAACTAGATTATCATAGAAACATGTTAATAACATGCTAGTAACTTGCTAATCAGACTAGAAACATACTTCTAACATGGTTTAAAGTGGTTTTGGCCACTGTCAAGCTGGTCTTAGCTGGTTTCTAACTGAATCAACTGGTTTTAGCTCGATTATCATAGAAACATGTTAACAACATGTTAGTAACTTGATAATCATGTCAAGAACATGCTTTTAACATGGTTTTAAAGTAGTTTTGGCCACTGTCACGCTGGTCTTAGCTGGTTTCTAACTGAATCAACTGGTTTTACCTGGATTAGCATAGAAACATGTTAGTCACTTGCTAGCCATGCTAGCCACATGCTAGTCACATGTTAATCATGCTAGCAACATGCTAGTTGTATACTAATCATTCTAAAAACATGCTAGAGACATACTAGCAACATGTTAATCATGCTACAAACATGCTAATGACATGCTAGTCACTTGCTAATCATGTTAATAAAATGCTAGCAACATGCTAATCATGCTACAAACATGCTAGCAACATGCTAATCATGCTAGCAAAATGTTAGCGACATGCTAGAGACATGCTAGCCACATGCTAATCATGCTAGAAACATGCTAATCATGCTACAAACATGCTAGCAACATGCTAATCATGCTAGCAAAATGTTAGCGACATGCTAGCAACATGCTAGAGACATGCTAGCCACATGCTAATCATGCTAGAAACATGTTAGAAACATGTTAATCATGCTACAAACATGCTAGCAACATGCTAATCATGCTAGCAAAATGTTAGCGACATGCTATCAACATGCTAATCATGCTAGAAAAATGCTAACAACATGCTAGAGACATGCTAGCCACATGCTAATCATGCTAGAAACGTGTTAGCAACATGCTAATCATGCTACAAACATGCTAGCAACATGCTAATCATGCTAGCAAAATGTTAGCGACATGCTAGCAACATGCTAATCATGCTAGAAACATGCTAACAACATGCTAGAGACATGCTAGCCACATGCTAATCATGCTAGAAACATGCTAGCAACATGCTAATCATGCTAGAAACATGCTAGCAACATGCTAATCATGCTAGCAAAATGTTAGTTACATGCTAACAACATGCTAATCATGCTACAAAAATGTTAGCAACATGCTAGCAACATGCTAATCATACTAGAAACATGTTAGCAAAATGCTAATAATGCTACAAACATGCTAGCGACATGCTAGCAACATGCTAATCATGCTACAAACATATTAGCAAAATGCTAATCATGCTAACAAAATGCTAGCGAAATGTTAACAACATGCTAATCATTCTACAAACATGCTAGTGGAATGCTAGCAACATGCTAATCATGCTAGCAAAATGCTAATCATGCTACAAACATGCTAACGACATGCTAGTCACTTGCTAATCATGTTAATAAAATGCTAGCAACATGAAAATCATGCTAGAGACATGCTAGCCACATGCTAATCATGCTACTAAAATGTTAACAACATGCTAATCATGCTACAAACATGCTAGCAACATGCTAATCATGCTAGCAAAATGTTAGCGACATACTAGCAACATGCTAATCATGCTCGAAACATGCTAACAACATGCTAGAGACATGCTAGCCAAATGCTAATCATGCTAGAAACATGTTAGCAACATGCTAATCATGCTACAAACATGCTAGCAACATGATAATTATGCTAGCAAAATGTTAGCGACATGCTAGCAACATGCTAATCATGCTAGAAACATGCTAGTCACATGCTAGCAAAATGCTAATCATGCTAAAATCATGCTCTCAACATTCTAGAAACATGTTAACAACTTTGCTAATCATGCTAACGACATGGTAGTCACTTGCTTATAATGTTAATAATATGTTAATCACTTTCTTTTTTAAACTTCTTAACTTTTAAAACTTTTAAATTTTTAAAACTTTTTAAGCTTTTTCAAACTTTTTACATTTTTCTAACTTTCTGGCAGGCTTTTTCAAGCCAACTTAAAGTTTGAAAACAAACTTTACTATCTAGTTATTATTATTCTTCTGAGCCAAATTTTAAACACTATCTCCTCCTAGAGCTTTCAAGCTAGAACCACCAAACTCGGGTCAGACCTTCAGACTGGTCTGACTCGGGTTGCTATATCTTTTCTAACTGATTCTGCTTATGGTTTTCGTAAACCAGACTACCAAAACCACCTTAAATCCCATAGACTTTCATTGCGGGGGTACAAACTTTTGAAAAATAAGGCTTATAATATATTAAGCTGTCTACTACCAAGGCAAACCTTAAAAACTCTCTACTGAGAATACAGCTAAAACCAGCCTAAGCTGATCAGTTGTTTTGGCTAGTCTCCCAAACTGGTTTTAAGTTGTTTTGACCACTCTCACGCTGGTCTTAGCTGGGTTTTAGCTGGTTTTTACTGAATCCACTGTTTTTAGCTGGTTTTTGCCAGATTTGCATAGAAACATGCTAACAACATGCTAGTTACTCACTAATCAGACTAGAAACATACTTCTAACAAGTTTTAAAGTGGTTTTGGCCACTGTCACGCTGGCCTTAGCTGGTCTTAGCTGGTTTTAGGTGGTTTTCTTTACTGAATCAACTGGTTTTAGCTAGATTATCATAGAAACATGTTAATACCATGTTAGTAACTTGCTAATCAGACTAGAAACATACTTCTAACATGGTTTAAAGTGGTTTTGGCCACTGTCAAGCTGGCTTTAGCTGGTCTTAGCTGGTTTAAGGTGGTTTTCTTTAATGAATCAACTGGTTTTAGCTAAAAACATATTAACAACATGTTAGTAATTTGCTAATCAGTCTAGAAACATACTTCTAACATGGTTTAAAGTGGTTTTGGCCACTGTCAAGCTGGCTTTAGCTGGTCTTAGCTGGTTTTAGGTGGTTTTCTTTACTGAATCAACTGGTTTTAGCTAGATTATCATAGAAACATGTTAACAACATGTTAGTAACTTGATAATCAGACTAGAAACATACTTCTAACATGGTTTAAAGTGGTTTTGGCCACTGTCAAGCTGGCTTTAGCTGGTCTTAGCTGGTTTTAGGTGGTTTTCTTTACTGAATCAAACTGGTTTTAACTAGATTATCATAGAAACATGTTAATAACATGCTAGTAACTTGCTAATCAGACTAGAAACATACTTCTAACATGGTTTAAAGTGGTTTTGGCCACTGTCAAGCTGGTCTTAGCTGGTTTTCTAACTGAATCAACTGGTTTTAGCTAGATTATCATAGAAACATGTTAACAACATGTTAGTAACTTGATAATCAGACTAGAAACATACTTCTAACATGGTTTTAAAGTGGTTTTGGCCACTGTCACGCTGGTCTTAGCTGGTTTCTAACTGAATCAACTGGTTTTTACCTGGATTAGCATAGAAACATGTTAGTCACTTGCTAGCCATGCTAGCCACATGCTAGTCACATGTTAATCATGCTAGCAACATGCTAGTTGTATACTAATCATTCTAAAAACATGCTAGAGACATACTAGCAACATGCTATCATGCTACAAACATGCTAACGACATGCTAGTCATTGCTAATCATGTTAATAAAATGCTAGCAACATGAAAATCATGCTAGAGACATGCTAGCCACATGCTAATCATGCTACTAAAATGTTAACAACATGCTAATCATGCTACAAACATGTTAGCAACATGCTAATCATGCTAGCAAAATGTTAGCGACATGCTAGCAACATGCTAATCATGCTAGAAACATGCTAACAACATGCTAGAGAACATGCTAGCCACATGCTAATCATGCTAGAAACATGTTAGCAACATGTTAATCATGCTACAAACATGCTAGCAACATGCTAATCATGCTAGCAAAATGTTAGCGACATGCTAGCAACATGCTAATCATGCTAGAAACATGCTAACAACATGCTAGAGACATGCTAGCCACATGCTAATCATGGCTAGAAACATGTTAGAAACATGCTAATCATGCTAACAAACATGCTAGCAACATGCTAATCAATGCTAGCAAAATGTTAGCGACATGCTAGCAACATGCTATCATGCTAGAAACATGCTAACAAACATGCTAGAGACATGCTAGCCACATGCTAATCATGCTAGAAACATGCTAGCAACATGCTAATCATGCTAGCAAAATGTTTAGTTACATGCTAACAACATGCTATCATGCTACAAAAATGCTAAGCAACATGCTGCAACATGCTAATCATACTAGAAACATGTTTAGGCGACATGCTAGCAAACATGCTAATCATGCTAGAAACATGCTCACACATGCTTAGAGAACATGCTAGCCACATGCTAATCATGCTAACAAAAATGCTAGCAAACATGCTAATGATACTAGAAACATGTTAGCAAAATGTTATAATGCTACAAACATGCTAGCAACATGCTTATCATGCTACAAACATGCTAGCAACATGCTAATCATGCTAGCAAAATGTTAGCGACATACTAGCAACATGCTAATCATGCTCGAAACATGTTAACAACATGCTAGAGACATGTTAGCCACATGCTAATCATGCTAGAACATGTTAGAAACATGCTAATCATGCTACAACATGCTAGCAACATGCTATATCATGCTAGCAAAATGTTTAGCCGACATGCTAGCAACATGCTAATCATGCTAGAAACATGCTAACAACATGCTAGCCAATGCTAATTCATGCTAGAAACATGTTAGCAACATGGTAATCATGCTAGAAACATGCTAGCAAAATGCTAATCATGCTAGCAAAATGTTAGTTACATGCTAACAACATGCTAATCATGCTACCAAAAATGTTTAGCAACATGCTAGCAACATGCTAATCATACTAGAAACATGTTAGCAAAATGCTAATAATGCTACAAACATGCTAGCGACATGCTAGCGACATGCTAATCATGCTACAAACATATTAGCACATGCTAATCATGCTAACAAATGCTAGCGAAATGTTAACACATGCTAATCATTCTACAAACATGCTAGTGGAATCTAGCAACATGCTAATCATGCTAGCAAAATGCTAGCAAAATGCTAATCATGCTACAAACATGCTAACGGCATGCTAGTCACTTGCTAATCATGTTAATAAAATGCTAGCACATGAAAATCATGCTAGAGACATGTAGCCACATGCTAATCATGCTACTAAAATGTTAACAACATGCTAATCATGCTACAAACATGCTAGGCAACATGCTAATCATGGCTAGCAAATGTTAGCGACCTACTAGCAACATGCTAATCATGCTCGAAACATGCTAACAACATGCTAGCCACATGCTAATCATGCTAGAAACATGTTAGCAACATGCTAATCATGCTAGCAACATGCTAATCATGCTAGCAAAATGTTAGCGACATGCTAGCAACATGCTAATCATGCTAGAAACATGCTAGTCACATGCTAGAAACATGCTAGCAAAATGCTAATCATGCTAAAATCATGCTCTCAACATGCTAGAAACATGTTAACAACTTTGCTAATCATGCTAACGACATGGTAGTCACTTGCATATAATGCTAGTAATATGTTAATCACTTTCTTTTTTAAACTTCTTAACTTTTCAAACTTTTACATTTTTAAAACTTTTTAAGCTTTTCAAACTTTCTACATTTTTCTAACTTTCTGGCCAGGCTTTTTCAAGCCAACTTAAAGTTTGAAAACAAACTTTACTATCTAGTTTGTATATTGTCATTCACTATCTACTTATTTGTATTTTTATTCTTTTATTATGTGTTTTATGTTCAGTCTCTGTCATTCTGTTGTACTGCGGAGCTTCTGTCACGAAAACAAATTCCTCGTATGTGTAAACATACCTGGCAATAAAGCTCATTCTGATTCTGATTCTGATTCTGATTATTTATTACATTTTATATTTATTACACATAGTTTTGTTTCACATGGAGTGTTAAAAAAATCTGGAGATTATAAAGCTATTAAGTCCATAAATTAATAATACACTTTTGCTGGAAAACAAGGTCATAAAATGCAAAAAGGTACTGCCTGGTTTTAAGTTTTCTTACTGTTGATTTAAAGACTTTAATTGCTGTTTAATCTACTACACAATACAGTATTATTACTATATATATATATATCATAAAAAATAAATATAACATCTAATTTGTTCCATGTTTTTTACATTTTAACAGTAAAGCGTAAACAGCACCTTGTTGCCAACAAATTAAAGGAATTATTTACATTTAATTGGTTATTTTTAAAGGATTCATTTGATTATCACTGTTTTATATAATACATTTATATTTGATTAAAACAGACAACTCTGAATTTCTGAAAACGAACTCAGAAAAACATTTTATAAAACACGGTGCATGTTGTGCAAAACATGGTTGAGTCATTCCAGTCTGTCCTGGTAGCTGCATGAGAAGAGAAGAGGACAGAAATGAACCAAACTACAGGCATACTGTAATTGGCTTGCTGAGTCGATGGTGAAAAGAGTCTTAAACAAAGGTGCTGTGACATTTAGAGGAGACCTTTGCTTACATCCAGCACAACATTTTCAGCTGGAAAATGGACTCTGATTAATAATCCAGACTGTAACGTGATGCCTCATTCGTGAGAGGCCTTTTACACGGTGGGGAACATGGGCAATGACGGCACGGCACACAACACTGATTAAAGTCAAAGTGTCCATCGATGACTTCAAAGACACAAGAAGGAGAACAGAGTAATGGAAGCTTTACTACTGTATGTCTGCCACGCCACCACTAATGGCTCTAAGATTCCTAGTCATTTGGCAGCATACCCAGCGTCAACATTTTTCACCATTAATGCAGGACAGATACTTAATATAATAGAAGGGTAACGGCGACAGCATGGCTGCGTTGGAGCCAGACAGAGTGAAAGATGCAGGGAGTGAAATGGAAAGCCTGCTGAAAGCCTCTCATGCTGGGGTGAATAAACACTCTCCCGCGTGCTCAGAGCCCTAAAGAGTCTGGTCCTATGAATAACCCATCTTGCTTCTTAGCTGCTCTGAAATTGCCTGAGATGAGCTAGTAGCATGTCTGTTTTTCTCGGGTCGGGTTTTCTATTTCGTCTTCTCCCAAAGGCACCTCGATGATCACGGCCGAAGAGACACATCAAAAATTCCACCAACTCACACAGGGCTGTTGGAGCAGGAGAGGAGACTCTTTTTCTTCAGAAATCCCTTCGACTAGCAGCGCACGCCTGTGTGCAGGAGATGAAATGAAACAACCCACCACAGAAACTTTGTGCGGACCATTTCAACACAATATCAGCAGCTCTACGAGCCTGCTGTGAAAACCTACGACCTATAGCACCATGGCCTCTAATGAAGAGGATGTGAACGCCTGCGATGGCAGCCATTTTGATATTTGCCCATCGGCTGCAACGTCTGATCTCTGTCCATTGCTGTCTCTTTTCGATCTCTCAATCAGACATCAGAACTCGGCATAAAGGAGGCCCACTGTGGCCTAGGGTCAGTGTGAGAGTGTCACATGCCATTCCTGGATTTATTAATCATGATCATCCATACCGAAATCAATCATGGCCCTTAAAAAAACTAGCATTTAGTGAAAATAAATATTTATAGGAATTATAAAATTAACCATTTAAAATGGCAAAACTAAAAATTGAGCATTCTTTGTGAAAATTTGTAAAAAAAAAAAAAAAAAAAAAAATACATTATTGATTACACTGATTTTGCCAGTTTTGTTAATTGTTGTTGTTTTAAGATAGATGGTCAACCTGCTTCTTGATTTTACATTTCTTCAGATAAATCAGGACTTTGATTAAGATTTCCTGATAACGAAAATATGGATATAATGTTCAGTGGTTTGATTGTTTAGTATGTGGCAAAAGACAGAAGTTGCTCAGATTTTAAAACTGTGGTGTTT